>NW_027468945.1:0-2500 GCF_051014615.1 Bombus vancouverensis nearcticus
CGCACCGCCACGAAAGTACCGAAAGTTCAACTCGAAATAACTCGAGAAAAAGCGTTATAAGGTATCGAAATTATCAGCGAAATCGTTATGTTTCGACGAAATCTAGTCGAAAGTAGCGATTTCACTTTATTTTTTTAAAAAATTTCATCCACCGGACCAACATGACCGGGACGTTGGAACTTAGAATTTTTTCGCACCGCCACGAAAGTACCGAAAGTTCAACTCGAAATAACTCGAGAAAAAGCGTTATAAGGTATCGAAATTATCAGCGAAATCGTTATGTTTCGACGAAATCTAGTCGAAAGTAGCGATTTCACTTTATTTTTTTAAAAAATTTCATCCACCGGACCAACATGACCGGGACGTTGGAACTTAGAATTTTTTCGCACCGCCACGAAAGTACCGAAAGTTCAACTCGAAATAACTCGAGAAAAAGCGTTATAAGGTATCGAAATTATCAGTGAAATCGTTATGTTTCGACGAAATCTAGTCGAACGTTACGATTTCACTTTATTTTTTTAAAAAATTTCATCCGCCGGACCAACATGACTGGGACGTTGGAACTTTGAATTTTTTCGCCCCGTTACGAAAAGGCCGAAAGTTCCCCTCGAAATAACTCGTTAAAAAGTGTTACGAGGTACGGATGTTTTTACATAAATCGTTATAACTCGATAAAATACGTCGGGATTAAGCGTTTATATCGTCGGCAGACGGATATAAAAACGTTCGGACCGACACGACCGGTCGTTGGAACATAGAAAAATTCCGAGCCGGTACGTTGGGACTTGGAAAAATGCCGAGTGCGAAAAAGTTTTTTCGAGTTTACTCGGTTAAAAGCGTTACAAGGTATGAATTTTTTTGCATAAATCGACGTAACACGACAAAATACGTCGGGATTAATGGTTTATTTCCGTCCGAGAACGATTTTTAAAAACGGACCTATGCGGCCGGTCGTTCGAACTTGGAAAATTTTCGGACCGAACACTCTTTTCGAGTTAATTCGTTAAAAAGCGTTACGAGGTACGAATATTTTTACATAAATCGTTATAACTCGATAAAATACGTCGGGATTAAGCGTTTATATCGTCGGCAGACGGATATAAAAACGTTCGGACCGACACGACCGGTCGTTGGAACATAGAAAAATTCCGAGCCGGTACGTTGGGACTTAGAAAAATTCCGAGTGCGAAAAAGTTTTTTCGAGTTTATTCGTTAAAAAGCGTTATAAGGTATAAATTTTTTTACGGGAATCGTTATATCTCTATTAAATACGTCGGGATTAAACATTTTGATCGATTTTTTCAAAAAATTAGCGTTCGCCGAACTGACACGACTGGGATATTTTTCTAATTTTTTCGTTAATTAACGTTACAAGGTATATATTTTTTTGCATATTTCTACTTATTTTAACGTATTGTAATTGATTATAAACTTGTTTGTTTTCCGTATTCGATAAAAGAGTATGTTTACTGATGCAATTTTTCGGTGAAAAAAAAAATTAATTTTTTGGTAAAAATGCATTTTTATTATGTTAATAAAACGTCTGGTAATGTATTTCGATGGTTGGATATTGGCTTTGTGTAGTAGTGATCGAGCGTTCGCGAGACTAAGTTCCAGCGTCCCTTCCGAACGGTACGTTGCTACGGAGGTTTTGCACCGTAAGCGCGCGGCCGCTAGCCCGGCCGGCGCCGGCCTTCCGGCTGGCGCTTTCGTATCTATAAGAGAGACGTCGAGCCGGACGGTTCGGTCGGAGCAGCGTTGAGCGCGTGGCTATTCTACGGCCTCGGTTGAGAATTCAGTCACCGCTCCTCGAGTCTTAGTGTATTTTACGCTATTTCTCGACTGTTCCTCCGTTCTCGTACTGGTTTTTTCTCTACACTGCTGCGCCGCGGGTCGCTGTCCTGGACGTAATGACCAAATATCGTGGCAAGGTTCCCCTGAGTCGGGAAGCTGGTGACCTGTGTGTACGTATTCTAACAAAAGTTGTTAGATGCGTGTGTGCTTGTACTAACTGAGTATCGATTCACTCAAGGGATTATAACCGTCTGCTTTCTATAACAACTTCTGCTTTCGCAGAAGTATTCGACGGGCCGGTAGAGCGTACTATCTTTGCGTAGTATGTCTTCTACCGAGAATGTTCTACCGAAAAGGAAGAATATTCTTACGGTATGTCCAGCGCGACGCACTGGGATACGCGCTTGTTCGTTCAGCGTGAGGTGTGTATACGTGCTTTACCGCTAAGATATTCTAAGAGTTGAGAGAGGAGGAGAGATATAAGTCTTTTTACACGAAGACAGCATTATAGAATGTTCCTTTAGAAGTATGATTCTTAAACATTTTATATAATACTATGAGAGAGAGAGAGGAGAAGTTGAGAATTACAAAGTGGCTGCGAGCGGCGTTCGAAGATTATTACTGAACTATGGGTGTATCTCGAACGTCGCTAAGAGATATATTTTATAATATATCTATCTTAAGAACGAAAAGTCTCGTCGTACGG
>NW_027468945.1:5000-7500 GCF_051014615.1 Bombus vancouverensis nearcticus
CACAGAAAGACCCGCCGTCACGATCTCGTATTTCGTATTTGCATCGTGGAAACCGTACGAACGAATATAAAAGTCCATGCAAACTAATAAGAAAATCTCTAAAGTGCCTCGTGTCGGAGAGATCATGCTCGCCTATTCTCTTCTATGTTTCGTGGTCTGTGTTGCGTTTGTTCTCCTCCTAGCAACGGGACATATCGAAGACTCCTCTTTGGGATCGAACGAAGCGTCTAGAACGAGTCGACGAGAGCGAAAGAACTTGTAGCGAGTCGCGCAGAGCGAAAGGATACCGATATACATCTTCGAAGGTTCTCTTCGAAGATCCATGGATACCTTCTGCGTCGACTTCTCTCGTCTCTTTCATCGAAACTCTCGTCGTTCTCGAAACGTGCTTCCTACCCACAGGGCGTGTGCTCTTCGTGTGTCGTTTCGTTCGAAATAACGAAACCACGTGTAACATACTCGTGGATCGGGTAACCTAGAACGAAGACGCATCGCGTGGATGTTGGCCCGCTATGCGACGATGACCGATGATGATGATGATACGATGTCGATGTCGATGTCGATGTCGATGTCGACGACGACGACGACGATGAAGACGATGTGTAGCAACGATTCGTAACTAGTGTAGCCGAAGTTCGTTCAGAGGGGAATGCCGCCGGCTTCGAAGCCTCGATGTCGTGAGTCGGACACCCGTGCCGTCGCTAGAGTTTTTCAAACTCTGCTTCTGGATATTGGGACGAAAGACCGCTCGAGGACGACGACAGCCGTGCGTGCGTATCCCATCGAATTTTTTTACACCACCTGAACGAGACTAAAGTTTCGTCTAGTTGATCGTCTACCGTCGCATAATGTATATTATATACCGTTCAGAGGGGACCGGCTGTCTATCCTCGTTGTCGTGAGTCGGACACCCGTGCCGTCGCTAGAGTTTTTCAAACTCTGCTTCTGGATATTGGGACGAAAGACCGCGCGAGGACGACGGATTCGAGTTCCATCGAATTTTTGATGTACACACTACCTGAACGAGACTTAAAGTTTCATATAATATACCGTTCAGAGGGGACCGGCTGTCTTTCCTCGTTGTCGTGAGTCGGACACCCGTGCCGTCGCTAGAGTTTTTCAAACTCTGCTTCTGGATATTGGGACGAAAGACCGCGCGAGGACGACGGATGCGAGTTCCATCGAATTTTTGATGTACACACTACCTGAACGAGACTTAGTTTCATCCAGTTTGTCGTCTATCATCGCATATATATAATATACCGTTCAGAGGGGACCGGCTGTCTATCCTCGTTGTCGTGAGTCGGACACCCGTGCCGTCGCTAGAGTTTTTCAAACTCTGCTTCTGGATGTTGGGACGAAAGACCGCGCGAGGACGATGGATGAGAGTCCCATCGAATTTTTGATTTACAAGACACACACACTACCTGAACGAGACTAAAGTTTCATCGAGTTTATCGTCGTCGCATAACCCGTTCGGAGGGAACCGGCTGTCTATCCTCGTTGTCGTGAGTCGGACACCCGTGCCGTCGCTAGAGCTTTTCAAACTCTGCTTCTGGATGTTGGGACGAAAGACCGCGCGAGGACGATGGCTGCGAGTACCATCGAATTTTTGTTTTTTTTTTTTAAAAAAAACATCACCCGAACGGAGATGTGTTCTATCTTTCGTCGATTTTTCATGCTTTCAGTCGTCGCGTGGTCGCCATCCGTTCGGAGGGGATCGCCGGCTTCGAAACCTCGATGTCGTGAGTCGGACACCCGTGCCGTCGCTAGAGTTTTTCAAACTCTGCTTCTGGATATTGGGACGAAAGACCGCTCGAGGCGGACGGCCGCGCAAATCCCATCGAATCTTTACTATCACCCGAACGATGGAGAGATGCACGCGCGCTGTTTCTTGAATAATTGGACGAGAGAGTAGAATCAAACACATATAAAACATGGGCTAGCCACCGTCCTTACTCGTTCGCGAGATCGTGTGCTGTACAGAGGATTCAGAATCGGGTGTATATATCCCCGTCGTTTCCTGACGAACGGAGCTTCGATCTCGATGGTTGTTATATATCATAATGTACTTTACGCCCGGCCGGCGAACGCGCGTATCTTCGCGCGTTCGTCGGTTTCTTTTTTTTCGAACGTTTTTGTGTCGTCAATCCTATGGCGACTTCTGCGCGTTCGATTCCCGTTGGTCGAACGTGACGGAACTCGGCTTCGCTAGAACCGAGAAGAGTACATTTGAGTATTGAACTGTTGCAAAATTTATAAAAGATTACCCTGAACGGTGGATCACTTGGCTCGTGGGTCGATGAAGAACGCAGCTAATTGCGCGTCAACGTGTGAACTGCAGGACACATGAACATCGACATTTCGAACGCACATTGCGGTCCACGGATACAATTCCTGGACCACGCCTGGCTGAGGGTTGCTCACGTAAACCTAAGACTGCTTGCGTTGCGTATCGTTACTCTCCGTATCTGTCTCTCTCTGTCCCTTCTTGCCTTAA
>NW_027468945.1:15000-17500 GCF_051014615.1 Bombus vancouverensis nearcticus
TACGATTTCACTTTATTTTTTTAAAAAATTTCATCCACCGGACCAACATGACCGGGACGTTGGAACTTAGAATTTTTTCGCACCGCCACGAAAGTACCGAAAGTTCAACTCGAAATAACTCGAGAAAAAGCGTTATAAGGTATCGAAATTATCAGCGAAATCGTTATGTTTCGACGAAATCTAGTCGAACGTTACGATTTCACTTTATTTTTTTAAAAAATTTCATCCACCGGACCAACATGACCGGGACGTTGGAACTTAGAATTTTTTCGCACCGCCACGAAAGTACCGAAAGTTCAACTCGAAATAACTCGAGAAAAAGCGTTATAAGGTATCGAAATTATCAGCGAAATCGTTATGTTTCGACGAAATCTAGTCGAAAGTAGCGATTTCACTTTATTTTTTTAAAAAATTTCATCCACCGGACCAACATGACCGGGACGTTGGAACTTAGAATTTTTTCGCACCGCCACGAAAGTACCGAAAGTTCAACTCGAAATAACTCGAGAAAAAGCGTTATAAGGTATCGAAATTATCAGTGAAATCGTTATGTTTCGACGAAATCTAGTCGAACGTTACGATTTCACTTTATTTTTTTAAAAAATTTCATCCACCGGACCAACATGACCGGGACGTTGGAACTTAGAATTTTTTCGCACCGCCACGAAAGTACCGAAAGTTCAACTCGAAATAACTCGAGAAAAAGCGTTATAAGGTATCGAAATTATCAGCGAAATCGTTATGTTTCGACGAAATCTAGTCGAAAGTAGCGATTTCACTTTATTTTTTTAAAAAATTTCATCCACCGGACCAACATGACCGGGACGTTGGAACTTAGAATTTTTTCGCACCGCCACGAAAGTACCGAAAGTTCAACTCGAAATAACTCGAGAAAAAGCGTTATAAGGTATCGAAATTATCAGCGAAATCGTTATGTTTCGACGAAATCTAGTCGAAAGTAGCGATTTCACTTTATTTTTTTAAAAAATTTCATCCACCGGACCAACATGACCGGGACGTTGGAACTTAGAATTTTTTCGCACCGCCACGAAAGTACCGAAAGTTCAACTCGAAATAACTCGAGAAAAAGCGTTATAAGGTATCGAAATTATCAGTGAAATCGTTATGTTTCGACGAAATCTAGTCGAACGTTACGATTTCACTTTATTTTTTTAAAAAATTTCATCCACCGGACCAACATGACCGGGACGTTGGAACTTAGAATTTTTTCGCACCGCCACGAAAGTACCGAAAGTTCAACTCGAAATAACTCGAGAAAAAGCGTTATAAGGTATCGAAATTATCAGTGAAATCGTTATGTTTCGACGAAATCTAGTCGAAAGTAGCGATTTCACTTTATTTTTTTAAAAAATTTCATCCACCGGACCAACATGACCGGGACGTTGGAACTTAGAATTTTTTCGCACCGCCACGAAAGTACCGAAAGTTCAACTCGAAATAACTCGAGAAAAAGCGTTATAAGGTATCGAAATTATCAGCGAAATCGTTATGTTTCGACGAAATCTAGTCGAAAGTAGCGATTTCACTTTATTTTTTTAAAAAATTTCATCCACCGGACCAACATGACCGGGACGTTGGAACTTAGAATTTTTTCGCACCGCCACGAAAGTACCGAAAGTTCAACTCGAAATAACTCGAGAAAAAGCGTTATAAGGTATCGAAATTATCAGCGAAATCGTTATGTTTCGACGAAATCTAGTCGAAAGTAGCGATTTCACTTTATTTTTTTAAAAAATTTCATCCACCGGACCAACATGACCGGGACGTTGGAACTTAGAATTTTTTCGCACCGCCACGAAAGTACCGAAAGTTCAACTCGAAATAACTCGAGAAAAAGCGTTATAAGGTATCGAAATTATCAGTGAAATCGTTATGTTTCGACGAAATCTAGTCGAACGTTACGATTTCACTTTATTTTTTTAAAAAATTTCATCCGCCGGACCAACATGACTGGGACGTTGGAACTTTGAATTTTTTCGCCCCGTTACGAAAAGGCCGAAAGTTCCCCTCGAAATAACTCGTTAAAAAGTGTTACGAGGTACGGATGTTTTTACATAAATCGTTATAACTCGATAAAATACGTCGGGATTAAGCGTTTATATCGTCGGCAGACGGATATAAAAACGTTCGGACCGACACGACCGGTCGTTGGAACATAGAAAAATTCCGAGCCGGTACGTTGGGACTTGGAAAAATGCCGAGTGCGAAAAAGTTTTTTCGAGTTTACTCGGTTAAAAGCGTTACAAGGTATGAATTTTTTTGCATAAATCGACGTAACACGACAAAATACGTCGGGATTAATGGTTTATTTCCGTCCGAGAACGATTTTTAAAAACGGACCTATGCGGCCGGTCGTTCGAACTTGGAAAATTTTCGGACCGAACACTCTTTTCGAGTTAATTCGTTAAAAAGCGTTACGAGGTACGAATATTTTTACATAAATCGTTATAACTCGATAAAATACGTCGGGATTAAGCGT
>NW_027468945.1:22500-25000 GCF_051014615.1 Bombus vancouverensis nearcticus
TATACCGTTCAGAGGGGACCGGCTGTCTTTCCTCGTTGTCGTGAGTCGGACACCCGTGCCGTCGCTAGAGTTTTTCAAACTCTGCTTCTGGATATTGGGACGAAAGACCGCGCGAGGACGACGGATGCGAGTTCCATCGAATTTTTGATGTACACACTACCTGAACGAGACTTAGTTTCATCCAGTTTGTCGTCTATCATCGCATATATAATATACCGTTCAGAGGGGACCGGCTGTCTATCCTCGTTGTCGTGAGTCGGACACCCGTGCCGTCGCTAGAGTTTTTCAAACTCTGCTTCTGGATGTTGGGACGAAAGACCGCGCGAGGACGATGGATGAGAGTCCCATCGAATTTTTGATTTACAAGACACACACACTACCTGAACGAGACTAAAGTTTCATCGAGTTTATCGTCGTCGCATAACCCGTTCGGAGGGAACCGGCTGTCTATCCTCGTTGTCGTGAGTCGGACACCCGTGCCGTCGCTAGAGCTTTTCAAACTCTGCTTCTGGATGTTGGGACGAAAGACCGCGCGAGGACGATGGCTGCGAGTACCATCGAATTTTTGTTTTTTTTTTTTAAAAAAAACATCACCCGAACGGAGATGTGTTCTATCTTTCGTCGATTTTTCATGCTTTCAGTCGTCGCGTGGTCGCCATCCGTTCGGAGGGGATCGCCGGCTTCGAAACCTCGATGTCGTGAGTCGGACACCCGTGCCGTCGCTAGAGTTTTTCAAACTCTGCTTCTGGATATTGGGACGAAAGACCGCTCGAGGCGGACGGCCGCGCAAATCCCATCGAATCTTTACTATCACCCGAACGATGGAGAGATGCACGCGCGCTGTTTCTTGAATAATTGGACGAGAGAGTAGAATCAAACACATATAAAACATGGGCTAGCCACCGTCCTTACTCGTTCGCGAGATCGTGTGCTGTACAGAGGATTCAGAATCGGGTGTATATATCCCCGTCGTTTCCTGACGAACGGAGCTTCGATCTCGATGGTTGTTATATATCATAATGTACTTTACGCCCGGCCGGCGAACGCGCGTATCTTCGCGCGTTCGTCGGTTTCTTTTTTTTCGAACGTTTTTGTGTCGTCAATCCTATGGCGACTTCTGCGCGTTCGATTCCCGTTGGTCGAACGTGACGGAACTCGGCTTCGCTAGAACCGAGAAGAGTACATTTGAGTATTGAACTGTTGCAAAATTTATAAAAGATTACCCTGAACGGTGGATCACTTGGCTCGTGGGTCGATGAAGAACGCAGCTAATTGCGCGTCAACGTGTGAACTGCAGGACACATGAACATCGACATTTCGAACGCACATTGCGGTCCACGGATACAATTCCTGGACCACGCCTGGCTGAGGGTTGCTCACGTAAACCTAAGACTGCTTGCGTTGCGTATCGTTACTCTCCGTATCTGTCTCTCTCTGTCCCTTCTTGCCTTAACAACCCGCCGTCGTTCTTTATATAAGAGAACGTTTCAGAGTCGGACGAAGGTACAAGAACGAGGATACGAATAAGAGCGGACGGAGAGAACATACGCGACGTACGAGCGATTGTTGGACGCTCGTCGGCGTTCGTCGCGGTCGTGCAGAGACCGTGCAAGTCGTACGCATGCTCGATATATAATCTATCGTGTTCACGGGAGACTACGAAACTCTACCTCTGTCTCTCTCTGTCCCTTCTTGCCTTGACAACCCGCCGTCGTTCTTCTTAAAAACTGTAAGAGAACGTTTCCGAGTCGGACGAAGGTATACGAAGGGATACGAATAAGAGCGGAGAGAACCGTCACGGACCTGCGTGAGTGCTCGCGGCGTCGTGAGTCGTCCTTACGAGGGCGACCGCCCGCTTATGCACCGCTTCGTGTATCGGTTATCGAACGTATATACTCGTAGTGTTCTCCTCGTGACCGATTTTTTTTTCATATCAGGCGATATATGCTACGTTTGCCGGTGTTCGACGCACGAAGGTCCGCGCCCCCGACGTCGTCTTAAACGAATATTATATTTGGCGAGACTGAGAGAGAAAGCAAATATGGGAACTCGGTCGAGAGAGGAGAGAAGAGAGAACCAAAAACCTAAACTCGATGGCGTGCGAAACTTTGCCATAATCTACCGTCTTTTCTCAAGACTCTCGTACAGCCCCAGGGATCGAATGCCCACTCCGTCTCTTCGCGAAAGCGACTGACAACAACGAGGACCGTCGCATCGATGGGTCGTCGTTGCGTTTTACACGCTCTGTGCTTTTTTACAAGCTCCGAAAGTATCAGCCGTAGATCCGGGAACGCACGCGCGAGATTTCTTCGAACGCTCTGACGACTTAGGGAGGTATGATCCCCAGCGTCGCGCGGAGATCGGAGAGTACACGTACTCGTATCGGGACGAATTTTCCCCGTCGTCGTGTATCTCACTGCCCGCGCGCCTGGCCCCCCAAAGCCACGTTCGTCGGAAATCTTACATATTTGTAATGCGTGTGCGAACTAGCGTGTGTCTA
>NW_027468945.1:27500-32500 GCF_051014615.1 Bombus vancouverensis nearcticus
GGACCGTCCTTCATGAAGCTCTGACGAGTAGGAGGGTCGCGGCGGTGTGCGCAGAAGGGTCTGGGCGCGAGCCTGCCTGGAGCCGCCGTCGGTGCAGATCTTGGTGGTAGTAGCAAATACTCCAGCGAGGCCCTGGAGGACTGACGTGGAGAAGGGTTTCGTGTGAACAGCCGTTGCACACGAGTCAGTCGATCCTAAGCCCTAAGAGAAATCCTATGCAGATGAGGTGTCCTAAGATCATACACAAAAATCGCAACAACAAATTGAGCGAAACATATATAATAATATATGAGCGAAAGATACACACCCATTGGGCGAAAGGGAATCCGGTTCCTATTCCGGAACCCGGCAGCGGAACCGCATACCATTCGGGCCCTCGTAAGAGTGTTCGTCGGGGTAACCCAAAATGACCTGGAGACGCCGTCGGGAGATCCGGGAAGAGTTTTCTTTTCTGTATAAGCGTTCGAGTTCCCTGGAAACCTCTAGCAGGGAGATAGGGTTTGGAACGCGAAGAGCACCGCAGTTGCGGCGGTGTCCGGATCTTCCCCTCGGACCTTGAAAATCCAGGAGAGGGCCACGTGGAGGTGTCGCGCCGGTTCGTACCCATATCCGCAGCAGGTCTCCAAGGTAAAGAGCCTCTAGTCGATAGATTAATGTAGGTAAGGGAAGTCGGCAAATTGGATCCGTAACTTCGGAATAAGGATTGGCTCTGAGGAGCGGGGCGTGTCGGGCTTGGTCGGGAAGCGGGTTTGGCTGACGTGCCGGGCCTGGGCGAGCTGAACGGGACGCGGCGTATCTATCTCTCTCGGGAGTGGATATCGTCGCGCACCCCGGATCCGAGCTCGGTCCCGTGCCTTGGCCTCCCGCGGATCTTCCTTGCTGCGAGGCTTCCGTGGCGGTTATACCGTCGCGGTCGTTCTCTTCGGCCGCCATTCAACGCTCAGCTCAGAACTGGCACGGACTAGGGGAATCCGACTGTCTAATTAAAACAAAGCATTGCGATGGCCCCCAAGGGTGTTGACGCAATGTGATTTCTGCCCAGTGCTCTGAATGTCAACGTGAAGAAATTCAAAAAAGCGCGGGTAAACGGCGGGAGTAACTATGACTCTCTTAAGGTAGCCAAATGCCTCGTCATCTAATTAGTGACGCGCATGAATGGATTAACGAGATTCCCTCTGTCCCTATCTACTAGTCCACAAGATGGCGGCATACTGAGAACACGCGTTCACGTCGCTCCGTACTTAATGTTCGAGTTCTTGCGGAAAAGCAAAGAAATCGGGCGAGAAAATAACGCAAAAGTGGAGAGAAAGTGCTTGGGAATTAAAGTAATAATAAAGTACAGTGGAGATCGCTTCTATAGAAGCGTGAGTGGACAGAGAAAAACGTGGCTGAGGTTAGGGCAGAGTGGAAGACATCTTGAGACGCGCGACTGCAGCGCCGCCGCACGGGCTACTTGGTAACTGCGCGCCAACGTTCGTAAAGCAATACGCCGCGGGACTAGCGTCCGCGTTCGTAAAGCGATACGCCGAGGGACTCAGTGCAAGTGTTCGTGAAGCCGCTCGCAGCGGTACTTAGTGTATCCGCGTCCGCAAAGCAACACGCTGCGGTCTAAGTGCCACGTTCGTAAAGTGACACATCAGGACACAGCAAAAGTATCCAGTTTGAAACACAGAGAAGTGCTAGTGCAAGTGCTTGACTAGTGCCGCCATTACGCCTTCGGACTTAGTGTCTGTGCGCGCAAAACAATACGCCGCTGGGACTCTGTCTCGAGCGAGAAAAAAAAGCAATACGCCGTCGGACTTAGTGCCCGCGCGTATAGATAATAATAGTACAGTGCAAGCAAAAGTGCTTGACCAGTGCCGCCGTTACGCCGTCGGACTTAGTGTCTGTGCGCGTAAAACAATACGCCGCTGGAACTTAGTGTCTGTGCGCGTAAAACAATACGCCGCTGGGACTTAGTGTCTCGGCGCGTAAAACAATACGCCGCTGGGACTCTGTCTCGAGCGAAAAAAAAGCAATACGCCGTCGGACTTAGTGCCCGCGCGTATAGATAATAATAGTGGTGCAGTGCAAGCAAAAGTGCTTGACCAGTGCCGCCGTTACGCCGTCGGACTTAGTGTCTGTGCGCGTAAAACAATACGCCGCTGGGACTTAGTGTCTGTGCGCGTTAAACAATACGCCGCTGGGACTTAGTGTCTCGGCGCGTAAAACAATACGCCGCTGGGACTCTGTCTCGAGCGAAAAAAAGGCAATACGCCGTCGGACTTAGTGCCCGCGCGTATAGATAATAATAGTGGTGCAGTGCAAGCACAAGTGCTCGACCAGTGCCGCCGTTACGCCATCGGACTTAGTATCTGTGCGCGTAAAACAATACGCCGCTGGGACTTAGTGTCTGTGCGCGTAAAACAATACGCCGCTGGGACTTAGTGTCTCGGCGCGTAAAACAATACGCCGCTGGGACTCTGTCTCGAGCGAGAAAAAAAAAAAAAAAAGCAAAAAGCAATACGCTGTCGGACTTAGTGCCCGCGCGTATAGATAATAATAGTGGTGCAGTGCAAGCACAAGTGCTCGACTAGTGCCGCCGTTACGCCGTCGGACTTAGTATCTGTGCGCGTAAAACAATACGCCGCTGGGACTTAGTGTCTGTGCGCGTAAACAATACGCCGCTGGGACTTAGTGTCTCGGCGCGTAAAACAATACGCCGCTGGGACTTAGTGTCTCGGCGCGTAAAACAATACGCCGCTGGGACTCAGGCTCGAGCGAGTAAGATAAAAGGAATACGCCGTCGGACTTAGTGCCCGCGCGCGAGAAAGAATAGCGCAGGGCAAATACAAATACAAGTGCGTGACCAGTGCCGCCGTTACGCCGTCGGACCTAGTGTCTCAGCGCGCAAAACAATACGCCGCGGGGACCTACAAATATCAGAATGGCTACGAAGGGTCAATCCCCAACCGCTACAAAAGCAAGAGTGGTTCTCCAACCACTGAAAACGCAAAAGGTGGAGGGGAAAAGCCCGGTTCAGGAGAGAAAGAGGAGAACAGAGGAGAAAGAAAAAGGGGAAGAGGCGAAGCAGCAGCAATCGCCTGTAGCAGCAGACGAACCCCGCACTGTGCCCGATTTAAGAGCACAGGCAGGGGAAATAGAGAAGGGCGTATTAGCCTTCTGTCTGGACCCAAGTAAGAAGGTTAACAAGGAGCAAACCGCAGCCATCATGCGGTATTTCCGGGACATGCGAGGGATAGTGGAAGAACTCTTACTCCACAACAGCTACCTCACCGGGAAGTTGGACCAGAGCACCGGCGCGGAGAAGAAAGAAACGGCGATACTGAGTGCCGTCAACAAGACGCTACAAACGAGCAAGCGGCTCGAAACGGCAGTCAAATCAAGGATGGAGCCTAAGCAGTCCTCCTACGCCGAAAAAGTCAAAATGAAGAATAGTATGGTGGGGCAAATCGCGGTCAAACCACCTACAAATGCGGTGATAATCCGGCCGGAGTCGTCAGACTCCGAGATAAAAACGAGTGAGGAAGCACGGGAGGCAGTCTTCACGCTGGTGAACCCACGTAAGAGAGGAATCCAGATCACCGCAGTGAAGAAAATCAGAGGAAACGGTTTAGTCGTGGAAACGGCGAACCCCGAAGGCCTAAAAGCGTTCACGGAGAACGCCAAGCTAAAGGAAGCCGGCCTAAAAACCAGCACGCCGCAGAGGAGGCTGCCCCGGGTAATATTATATGATGTCCCACGGGAAATGCCGGAGAAGGAAATAATGGGCTGCATCAAGAAGCAGAACCAAGAAAGGCTAACAGATGAAGACGTCGGAGCCATCAAATTCTGCTTCAGAACAGGCCGCAAGGACTCCGAGGAAACTAACTGGGTACTGGAAGTGCCCCCCCAGGTAAGAGATAAACTACTAACTGGCAAGATATTCATCTCGTGGAATGCTTGCCGGGTTCGGGATTACATAGCCGTCAGCCGCTGTTACAAGTGCCAAGGCTATGGGCACGTGGCAAAACACTGCCGCTTGGGCTATGAGATCTGCGCACATTGCGCGGAAAGCGGACATAGCACTAAAGAGTGCACGAATAAAAACAAGAACGCCGGCTGCGTCAACTGCAAGAAGGCAGGGAAAAAAGGCGATCATGCGGCCTCTAACGCAGACTGCCCTATGTATAAGAAGGCGTTAGAAATAATTATCTCCCGAACTACGTATGAGTAAAGCCCCGAGCAAAAATGGAAGAGGACACGGGGGTAGAAGGGGTATAAGGATCCTGCAGCATAACATGCAGCGTTCCAAAACTGTCCCCCACGAAATCAGGACACAGATGGTAGCTGATGGCGACGAAATCTTGCTAATGCAAGAGCCATACAGCATCGACGGAAAAATACCCGGACTCGGAACAGGAATCTCGATCGCCTGTCGGGGTTCGAAGGGTGACCCACCAATGGCAGCAGTAGGAGTTAAGTCGAAGGAGCTAACGCCGCTCGAAATTGCCGGACTATGTACAACGCACTGCGCTTGTGTACAAGTAAGCGATGGAGAGACGGAGGTATACTTCGTCAGCCAGTACTTTCCGCCGACCGAAAATATCGAAGTCGGCCTCGAGCAATTAGACAAAGTACTGAATAGGCTCAGAGGGAAGAAAGCCATTATTGGCCTGGACTCCAACGCCAAATCTCCGCTGTGGTGCAGCAAGGACACCGACGACAGAGGTGAGGCCCTGGAGGCTGTCATCGCACAATACAACCTCCACATCCTCAACAAACCAGGACAGGCACACACATTTGAAACAACGAGAGGGCGATCGAACATAGACCTGACTATGGCGACTCCGGAAGCAATACCGCTCGTGAAGGAATGGAGAGTACACGAGGACGGAACCTCCAGCGATCACAGAATACTGGAGACGCGTCTCGATTTTAACGAGGGGAGTACTCCGCCGCAGCTTCAGGAAAGAAGATACAACACTCGGCACGCCAACTGGGAGGTCTTTCAAAGAGTG
>NW_027468945.1:37500-42500 GCF_051014615.1 Bombus vancouverensis nearcticus
TTTTTTCTTTTAAATCAAACAACGAGACGCACGAATAGAAAGCGATACGCCGCTGCAACTTTGTCGCGTGCCAGTAAAAAGCAATACGCCGCTGGCACTTAGCCGCTCGTGCTAGCGCTGCGCGCGCACCTCCGAAACTGCGGGTATGCGCCGGAGTAGATAACACTCTCTTAAGGTACGCCGTTCTGCGAAGCTCGCCTTGCGCGCGCGCGCGCGCGCGCTTTTTCAAATCTTTTTAAACGTTTTTTCGCGTTTTTTCCCGTTTTTTCCCGTTTCACGAGATGGACGAAAACGAGGAAAAAACTCGCGACAAATGCTCGCTCGCTGCGCTCGCTCGGACGAATATAGCCCAACCCAAAACCGATCCCAAGCGTTCGAACGAAGATTTCGATGAAATCGAAGAACGAACGCGAAAGGGATTGGTTTTGGGTTGGGCTATTTTTTTTCGAGCGAGCGGAGCGAGCGAGCAACGCGTAAGAGCGTATCGTTGCGTCGCAGGGACTTTGAAATATTCGCCACTGTTCGAACGTTCGAGTCGAAATAACACGAGAAAAAGCGTTATAAGGTATCGAAATTATCAGTGAAATCGTTATGTTTCGACGAAATCTAGTCGAAAGTAGCGATTTCACTTTATTTTTTTAAAAAATTTCATCCACCGGACCAACATGACCGGGACGTTGGAACTTAGAATTTTTTCGCACCGCCACGAAAGTACCGAAAGTTCAACTCGAAATAACTCGAGAAAAAGCGTTATAAGGTATCGAAATTATCAGTGAAATCGTTATGTTTCGACGAAATCTAGTCGAAAGTAGCGATTTCACTTTATTTTTTTAAAAAATTTCATCCACCGGACCAACATGACCGGGACGTTGGAACTTAGAATTTTTTCGCACCGCCACGAAAGTACCGAAAGTTCAACTCGAAATAACTCGAGAAAAAGCGTTATAAGGTATCGAAATTATCAGCGAAATCGTTATGTTTCGACGAAATCTAGTCGAAAGTAGCGATTTCACTTTATTTTTTTAAAAAATTTCATCCACCGGACCAACATGACCGGGACGTTGGAACTTAGAATTTTTTCGCACCGCCACGAAAGTACCGAAAGTTCAACTCGAAATAACTCGAGAAAAAGCGTTATAAGGTATCGAAATTATCAGTGAAATCGTTATGTTTCGACGAAATCTAGTCGAACGTTACGATTTCACTTTATTTTTTTAAAAAATTTCATCCACCGGACCAACATGACCGGGACGTTGGAACTTAGAATTTTTTCGCACCGCCACGAAAGTACCGAAAGTTCAACTCGAAATAACTCGAGAAAAAGCGTTATAAGGTATCGAAATTATCAGCGAAATCGTTATGTTTCGACGAAATCTAGTCGAACGTTACGATTTCACTTTATTTTTTTAAAAAATTTCATCCACCGGACCAACATGACCGGGACGTTGGAACTTAGAATTTTTTCGCACCGCCACGAAAGTACCGAAAGTTCAACTCGAAATAACTCGAGAAAAAGCGTTATAAGGTATCGAAATTATCAGCGAAATCGTTATGTTTCGACGAAATCTAGTCGAAAGTAGCGATTTCACTTTATTTTTTTAAAAAATTTCATCCACCGGACCAACATGACCGGGACGTTGGAACTTAGAATTTTTTCGCACCGCCACGAAAGTACCGAAAGTTCAACTCGAAATAACTCGAGAAAAAGCGTTATAAGGTATCGAAATTATCAGTGAAATCGTTATGTTTCGACGAAATCTAGTCGAACGTTACGATTTCACTTTATTTTTTTAAAAAATTTCATCCACCGGACCAACATGACCGGGACGTTGGAACTTAGAATTTTTTCGCACCGCCACGAAAGTACCGAAAGTTCAACTCGAAATAACTCGAGAAAAAGCGTTATAAGGTATCGAAATTATCAGCGAAATCGTTATGTTTCGACGAAATCTAGTCGAAAGTAGCGATTTCACTTTATTTTTTTAAAAAATTTCATCCACCGGACCAACATGACCGGGACGTTGGAACTTAGAATTTTTTCGCACCGCCACGAAAGTACCGAAAGTTCAACTCGAAATAACTCGAGAAAAAGCGTTATAAGGTATCGAAATTATCAGCGAAATCGTTATGTTTCGACGAAATCTAGTCGAAAGTAGCGATTTCACTTTATTTTTTTAAAAAATTTCATCCACCGGACCAACATGACCGGGACGTTGGAACTTAGAATTTTTTCGCACCGCCACGAAAGTACCGAAAGTTCAACTCGAAATAACTCGAGAAAAAGCGTTATAAGGTATCGAAATTATCAGTGAAATCGTTATGTTTCGACGAAATCTAGTCGAACGTTACGATTTCACTTTATTTTTTTAAAAAATTTCATCCACCGGACCAACATGACCGGGACGTTGGAACTTAGAATTTTTTCGCACCGCCACGAAAGTACCGAAAGTTCAACTCGAAATAACTCGAGAAAAAGCGTTATAAGGTATCGAAATTATCAGTGAAATCGTTATGTTTCGACGAAATCTAGTCGAAAGTAGCGATTTCACTTTATTTTTTTAAAAAATTTCATCCACCGGACCAACATGACCGGGACGTTGGAACTTAGAATTTTTTCGCACCGCCACGAAAGTACCGAAAGTTCAACTCGAAATAACTCGAGAAAAAGCGTTATAAGGTATCGAAATTATCAGCGAAATCGTTATGTTTCGACGAAATCTAGTCGAAAGTAGCGATTTCACTTTATTTTTTTAAAAAATTTCATCCACCGGACCAACATGACCGGGACGTTGGAACTTAGAATTTTTTCGCACCGCCACGAAAGTACCGAAAGTTCAACTCGAAATAACTCGAGAAAAAGCGTTATAAGGTATCGAAATTATCAGCGAAATCGTTATGTTTCGACGAAATCTAGTCGAAAGTAGCGATTTCACTTTATTTTTTTAAAAAATTTCATCCACCGGACCAACATGACCGGGACGTTGGAACTTAGAATTTTTTCGCACCGCCACGAAAGTACCGAAAGTTCAACTCGAAATAACTCGAGAAAAAGCGTTATAAGGTATCGAAATTATCAGTGAAATCGTTATGTTTCGACGAAATCTAGTCGAACGTTACGATTTCACTTTATTTTTTTAAAAAATTTCATCCGCCGGACCAACATGACTGGGACGTTGGAACTTTGAATTTTTTCGCCCCGTTACGAAAAGGCCGAAAGTTCCCCTCGAAATAACTCGTTAAAAAGTGTTACGAGGTACGGATGTTTTTACATAAATCGTTATAACTCGATAAAATACGTCGGGATTAAGCGTTTATATCGTCGGCAGACGGATATAAAAACGTTCGGACCGACACGACCGGTCGTTGGAACATAGAAAAATTCCGAGCCGGTACGTTGGGACTTGGAAAAATGCCGAGTGCGAAAAAGTTTTTTCGAGTTTACTCGGTTAAAAGCGTTACAAGGTATGAATTTTTTTGCATAAATCGACGTAACACGACAAAATACGTCGGGATTAATGGTTTATTTCCGTCCGAGAACGATTTTTAAAAACGGACCTATGCGGCCGGTCGTTCGAACTTGGAAAATTTTCGGACCGAACACTCTTTTCGAGTTAATTCGTTAAAAAGCGTTACGAGGTACGAATATTTTTACATAAATCGTTATAACTCGATAAAATACGTCGGGATTAAGCGTTTATATCGTCGGCAGACGGATATAAAAACGTTCGGACCGACACGACCGGTCGTTGGAACATAGAAAAATTCCGAGCCGGTACGTTGGGACTTAGAAAAATTCCGAGTGCGAAAAAGTTTTTTCGAGTTTATTCGTTAAAAAGCGTTATAAGGTATAAATTTTTTTACGGGAATCGTTATATCTCTATTAAATACGTCGGGATTAAACATTTTGATCGATTTTTTCAAAAAATTAGCGTTCGCCGAACTGACACGACTGGGATATTTTTCTAATTTTTTCGTTAATTAACGTTACAAGGTATATATTTTTTTGCATATTTCTACTTATTTTAACGTATTGTAATTGATTATAAACTTGTTTGTTTTCCGTATTCGATAAAAGAGTATGTTTACTGATGCAATTTTTCGGTGAAAAAAAAAATTAATTTTTTGGTAAAAATGCATTTTTATTATGTTAATAAAACGTCTGGTAATGTATTTCGATGGTTGGATATTGGCTTTGTGTAGTAGTGATCGAGCGTTCGCGAGACTAAGTTCCAGCGTCCCTTCCGAACGGTACGTTGCTACGGAGGTTTTGCACCGTAAGCGCGCGGCCGCTAGCCCGGCCGGCGCCGGCCTTCCGGCTGGCGCTTTCGTATCTATAAGAGAGACGTCGAGCCGGACGGTTCGGTCGGAGCAGCGTTGAGCGCGTGGCTATTCTACGGCCTCGGTTGAGAATTCAGTCACCGCTCCTCGAGTCTTAGTGTATTTTACGCTATTTCTCGACTGTTCCTCCGTTCTCGTACTGGTTTTTTCTCTACACTGCTGCGCCGCGGGTCGCTGTCCTGGACGTAATGACCAAATATCGTGGCAAGGTTCCCCTGAGTCGGGAAGCTGGTGACCTGTGTGTACGTATTCTAACAAAAGTTGTTAGATGCGTGTGTGCTTGTACTAACTGAGTATCGATTCACTCAAGGGATTATAACCGTCTGCTTTCTATAACAACTTCTGCTTTCGCAGAAGTATTCGACGGGCCGGTAGAGCGTACTATCTTTGCGTAGTATGTCTTCTACCGAGAATGTTCTACCGAAAAGGAAGAATATTCTTACGGTATGTCCAGCGCGACGCACTGGGATACGCGCTTGTTCGTTCAGCGTGAGGTGTGTATACGTGCTTTACCGCTAAGATATTCTAAGAGTTGAGAGAGGAGGAGAGATATAAGTCTTTTTACACGAAGACAGCATTATAGAATGTTCCTTTAGAAGTATGATTCTTAAACATTTTATATAATACTATGAGAGAGAGAGGAGAAGTTGAGAATTACAAAG
>NW_027468945.1:45000-47500 GCF_051014615.1 Bombus vancouverensis nearcticus
AACTCTAGCTTCGAAAGAGCCAACAAAAGTTAAGGCTCGATATCAAACGAAAAAAATTACGATGGAAACCACGTGTAAAGAGAAATGCAGTCGTGGCGCCTGCGAGAGGCCGTACACAGAAAGACCCGCCGTCACGATCTCGTATTTCGTATTTGCATCGTGGAAACCGTACGAACGAATATAAAAGTCCATGCAAACTAATAAGAAAATCTCTAAAGTGCCTCGTGTCGGAGAGATCATGCTCGCCTATTCTCTTCTATGTTTCGTGGTCTGTGTTGCGTTTGTTCTCCTCCTAGCAACGGGACATATCGAAGACTCCTCTTTGGGATCGAACGAAGCGTCTAGAACGAGTCGACGAGAGCGAAAGAACTTGTAGCGAGTCGCGCAGAGCGAAAGGATACCGATATACATCTTCGAAGGTTCTCTTCGAAGATCCATGGATACCTTCTGCGTCGACTTCTCTCGTCTCTTTCATCGAAACTCTCGTCGTTCTCGAAACGTGCTTCCTACCCACAGGGCGTGTGCTCTTCGTGTGTCGTTTCGTTCGAAATAACGAAACCACGTGTAACATACTCGTGGATCGGGTAACCTAGAACGAAGACGCATCGCGTGGATGTTGGCCCGCTATGCGACGATGACCGATGATGATGATGATACGATGTCGATGTCGATGTCGATGTCGATGTCGACGACGACGACGACGATGAAGACGATGTGTAGCAACGATTCGTAACTAGTGTAGCCGAAGTTCGTTCAGAGGGGAATGCCGCCGGCTTCGAAGCCTCGATGTCGTGAGTCGGACACCCGTGCCGTCGCTAGAGTTTTTCAAACTCTGCTTCTGGATATTGGGACGAAAGACCGCTCGAGGACGACGACAGCCGTGCGTGCGTATCCCATCGAATTTTTTTACACCACCTGAACGAGACTAAAGTTTCGTCTAGTTGATCGTCTACCGTCGCATAATGTATATTATATACCGTTCAGAGGGGACCGGCTGTCTATCCTCGTTGTCGTGAGTCGGACACCCGTGCCGTCGCTAGAGTTTTTCAAACTCTGCTTCTGGATATTGGGACGAAAGACCGCGCGAGGACGACGGATTCGAGTTCCATCGAATTTTTGATGTACACACTACCTGAACGAGACTTAAAGTTTCATATAATATACCGTTCAGAGGGGACCGGCTGTCTTTCCTCGTTGTCGTGAGTCGGACACCCGTGCCGTCGCTAGAGTTTTTCAAACTCTGCTTCTGGATATTGGGACGAAAGACCGCGCGAGGACGACGGATGCGAGTTCCATCGAATTTTTGATGTACACACTACCTGAACGAGACTTAGTTTCATCCAGTTTGTCGTCTATCATCGCATATATATAATATACCGTTCAGAGGGGACCGGCTGTCTATCCTCGTTGTCGTGAGTCGGACACCCGTGCCGTCGCTAGAGTTTTTCAAACTCTGCTTCTGGATGTTGGGACGAAAGACCGCGCGAGGACGATGGATGAGAGTCCCATCGAATTTTTGATTTACAAGACACACACACTACCTGAACGAGACTAAAGTTTCATCGAGTTTATCGTCGTCGCATAACCCGTTCGGAGGGAACCGGCTGTCTATCCTCGTTGTCGTGAGTCGGACACCCGTGCCGTCGCTAGAGCTTTTCAAACTCTGCTTCTGGATGTTGGGACGAAAGACCGCGCGAGGACGATGGCTGCGAGTACCATCGAATTTTTGTTTTTTTTTTTTAAAAAAAACATCACCCGAACGGAGATGTGTTCTATCTTTCGTCGATTTTTCATGCTTTCAGTCGTCGCGTGGTCGCCATCCGTTCGGAGGGGATCGCCGGCTTCGAAACCTCGATGTCGTGAGTCGGACACCCGTGCCGTCGCTAGAGTTTTTCAAACTCTGCTTCTGGATATTGGGACGAAAGACCGCTCGAGGCGGACGGCCGCGCAAATCCCATCGAATCTTTACTATCACCCGAACGATGGAGAGATGCACGCGCGCTGTTTCTTGAATAATTGGACGAGAGAGTAGAATCAAACACATATAAAACATGGGCTAGCCACCGTCCTTACTCGTTCGCGAGATCGTGTGCTGTACAGAGGATTCAGAATCGGGTGTATATATCCCCGTCGTTTCCTGACGAACGGAGCTTCGATCTCGATGGTTGTTATATATCATAATGTACTTTACGCCCGGCCGGCGAACGCGCGTATCTTCGCGCGTTCGTCGGTTTCTTTTTTTTCGAACGTTTTTGTGTCGTCAATCCTATGGCGACTTCTGCGCGTTCGATTCCCGTTGGTCGAACGTGACGGAACTCGGCTTCGCTAGAACCGAGAAGAGTACATTTGAGTATTGAACTGTTGCAAAATTTATAAAAGATTACCCTGAACGGTGGATCACTTGGCTCGTGGGTCGATGAAGAACGCAGCTAATTGCGCGTCAACGTGTGAACTGCAGGACACATGAACATCGACATTTCGAACGCACATTGCGGTCCAC
>NW_027468945.1:57500-60000 GCF_051014615.1 Bombus vancouverensis nearcticus
TCGAAATAACTCGAGAAAAAGCGTTATAAGGTATCGAAATTATCAGTGAAATCGTTATGTTTCGACGAAATCTAGTCGAACGTTACGATTTCACTTTATTTTTTTAAAAAATTTCATCCACCGGACCAACATGACCGGGACGTTGGAACTTAGAATTTTTTCGCACCGCCACGAAAGTACCGAAAGTTCAACTCGAAATAACTCGAGAAAAAGCGTTATAAGGTATCGAAATTATCAGCGAAATCGTTATGTTTCGACGAAATCTAGTCGAAAGTAGCGATTTCACTTTATTTTTTTAAAAAATTTCATCCACCGGACCAACATGACCGGGACGTTGGAACTTAGAATTTTTTCGCACCGCCACGAAAGTACCGAAAGTTCAACTCGAAATAACTCGAGAAAAAGCGTTATAAGGTATCGAAATTATCAGCGAAATCGTTATGTTTCGACGAAATCTAGTCGAAAGTAGCGATTTCACTTTATTTTTTTAAAAAATTTCATCCACCGGACCAACATGACCGGGACGTTGGAACTTAGAATTTTTTCGCACCGCCACGAAAGTACCGAAAGTTCAACTCGAAATAACTCGAGAAAAAGCGTTATAAGGTATCGAAATTATCAGTGAAATCGTTATGTTTCGACGAAATCTAGTCGAACGTTACGATTTCACTTTATTTTTTTAAAAAATTTCATCCACCGGACCAACATGACCGGGACGTTGGAACTTAGAATTTTTTCGCACCGCCACGAAAGTACCGAAAGTTCAACTCGAAATAACTCGAGAAAAAGCGTTATAAGGTATCGAAATTATCAGCGAAATCGTTATGTTTCGACGAAATCTAGTCGAAAGTAGCGATTTCACTTTATTTTTTTAAAAAATTTCATCCACCGGACCAACATGACCGGGACGTTGGAACTTAGAATTTTTTCGCACCGCCACGAAAGTACCGAAAGTTCAACTCGAAATAACTCGAGAAAAAGCGTTATAAGGTATCGAAATTATCAGCGAAATCGTTATGTTTCGACGAAATCTAGTCGAAAGTAGCGATTTCACTTTATTTTTTTAAAAAATTTCATCCACCGGACCAACATGACCGGGACGTTGGAACTTAGAATTTTTTCGCACCGCCACGAAAGTACCGAAAGTTCAACTCGAAATAACTCGAGAAAAAGCGTTATAAGGTATCGAAATTATCAGTGAAATCGTTATGTTTCGACGAAATCTAGTCGAACGTTACGATTTCACTTTATTTTTTTAAAAAATTTCATCCACCGGACCAACATGACCGGGACGTTGGAACTTAGAATTTTTTCGCACCGCCACGAAAGTACCGAAAGTTCAACTCGAAATAACTCGAGAAAAAGCGTTATAAGGTGTCGAAATTATCAGTGAAATCGTTATGTTTCGACGAAATCTAGTCGAAAGTAGCGATTTCACTTTATTTTTTTAAAAAATTTCATCCACCGGACCAACATGACCGGGACGTTGGAACTTAGAATTTTTTCGCACCGCCACGAAAGTACCGAAAGTTCAACTCGAAATAACTCGAGAAAAAGCGTTATAAGGTATCGAAATTATCAGCGAAATCGTTATGTTTCGACGAAATCTAGTCGAAAGTAGCGATTTCACTTTATTTTTTTAAAAAATTTCATCCACCGGACCAACATGACCGGGACGTTGGAACTTAGAATTTTTTCGCACCGCCACGAAAGTACCGAAAGTTCAACTCGAAATAACTCGAGAAAAAGCGTTATAAGGTATCGAAATTATCAGTGAAATCGTTATGTTTCGACGAAATCTAGTCGAACGTTACGATTTCACTTTATTTTTTTAAAAAACTTCATCCACCGGACCAACATGACCGGGACGTTGGAACTTAGAATTTTTTCGCACCGCCACGAAAGTACCGAAAGTTCAACTCGAAATAACTCGAGAAAAAGCGTTATAAGGTATCGAAATTATCAGCGAAATCGTTATGTTTCGACGAAATCTAGTCGAACGTTACGATTTCACTTTATTTTTTTAAAAAATTTCATCCGCCGGACCAACATGACTGGGACGTTGGAACTTTGAATTTTTTCGCCCCGTTACGAAAAGGCCGAAAGTTCCCCTCGAAATAACTCGTTAAAAAGTGTTACGAGGTACGGATGTTTTTACATAAATCGTTATAACTCGATAAAATACGTCGGGATTAAGCGTTTATATCGTCGGCAGACGGATATAAAAACGTTCGGACCGACACGACCGGTCGTTGGAACATAGAAAAATTCCGAGCCGGTACGTTGGGACTTGGAAAAATGCCGAGTGCGAAAAAGTTTTTTCGAGTTTACTCGGTTAAAAGCGTTACAAGGTATGAATTTTTTTGCATAAATCGACGTAACACGACAAAATACGTCGGGATTAATGGTTTATTTCCGTCCGAGAACGATTTTTAAAAACGGACCTATGCGGCCGGTCGTTCGAACTTGGAAAATTTTCGGACCGAACACTCTTTTCGAG
>NW_027468945.1:65000-67500 GCF_051014615.1 Bombus vancouverensis nearcticus
CGAATTTTTGATGTACACACTACCTGAACGAGACTTAAAGTTTCATATAATATACCGTTCAGAGGGGACCGGCTGTCTTTCCTCGTTGTCGTGAGTCGGACACCCGTGCCGTCGCTAGAGTTTTTCAAACTCTGCTTCTGGATATTGGGACGAAAGACCGCGCGAGGACGACGGATGCGAGTTCCATCGAATTTTTGATGTACACACTACCTGAACGAGACTTAGTTTCATCCAGTTTGTCGTCTATCATCGCATATATATAATATACCGTTCAGAGGGGACCGGCTGTCTATCCTCGTTGTCGTGAGTCGGACACCCGTGCCGTCGCTAGAGTTTTTCAAACTCTGCTTCTGGATGTTGGGACGAAAGACCGCGCGAGGACGATGGATGAGAGTCCCATCGAATTTTTGATTTACAAGACACACACACTACCTGAACGAGACTAAAGTTTCATCGAGTTTATCGTCGTCGCATAACCCGTTCGGAGGGAACCGGCTGTCTATCCTCGTTGTCGTGAGTCGGACACCCGTGCCGTCGCTAGAGCTTTTCAAACTCTGCTTCTGGATGTTGGGACGAAAGACCGCGCGAGGACGATGGCTGCGAGTACCATCGAATTTTTGTTTTTTTTTTTTAAAAAAAACATCACCCGAACGGAGATGTGTTCTATCTTTCGTCGATTTTTCATGCTTTCAGTCGTCGCGTGGTCGCCATCCGTTCGGAGGGGATCGCCGGCTTCGAAACCTCGATGTCGTGAGTCGGACACCCGTGCCGTCGCTAGAGTTTTTCAAACTCTGCTTCTGGATATTGGGACGAAAGACCGCTCGAGGCGGACGGCCGCGCAAATCCCATCGAATCTTTACTATCACCCGAACGATGGAGAGATGCACGCGCGCTGTTTCTTGAATAATTGGACGAGAGAGTAGAATCAAACACATATAAAACATGGGCTAGCCACCGTCCTTACTCGTTCGCGAGATCGTGTGCTGTACAGAGGATTCAGAATCGGGTGTATATATCCCCGTCGTTTCCTGACGAACGGAGCTTCGATCTCGATGGTTGTTATATATCATAATGTACTTTACGCCCGGCCGGCGAACGCGCGTATCTTCGCGCGTTCGTCGGTTTCTTTTTTTTCGAACGTTTTTGTGTCGTCAATCCTATGGCGACTTCTGCGCGTTCGATTCCCGTTGGTCGAACGTGACGGAACTCGGCTTCGCTAGAACCGAGAAGAGTACATTTGAGTATTGAACTGTTGCAAAATTTATAAAAGATTACCCTGAACGGTGGATCACTTGGCTCGTGGGTCGATGAAGAACGCAGCTAATTGCGCGTCAACGTGTGAACTGCAGGACACATGAACATCGACATTTCGAACGCACATTGCGGTCCACGGATACAATTCCTGGACCACGCCTGGCTGAGGGTTGCTCACGTAAACCTAAGACTGCTTGCGTTGCGTATCGTTACTCTCCGTATCTGTCTCTCTCTGTCCCTTCTTGCCTTAACAACCCGCCGTCGTTCTTTATATAAGAGAACGTTTCAGAGTCGGACGAAGGTACAAGAACGAGGATACGAATAAGAGCGGACGGAGAGAACATACGCGACGTACGAGCGATTGTTGGACGCTCGTCGGCGTTCGTCGCGGTCGTGCAGAGACCGTGCAAGTCGTACGCATGCTCGATATATAATCTATCGTGTTCACGGGAGACTACGAAACTCTACCTCTGTCTCTCTCTGTCCCTTCTTGCCTTGACAACCCGCCGTCGTTCTTCTTAAAAACTGTAAGAGAACGTTTCCGAGTCGGACGAAGGTATACGAAGGGATACGAATAAGAGCGGAGAGAACCGTCACGGACCTGCGTGAGTGCTCGCGGCGTCGTGAGTCGTCCTTACGAGGGCGACCGCCCGCTTATGCACCGCTTCGTGTATCGGTTATCGAACGTATATACTCGTAGTGTTCTCCTCGTGACCGATTTTTTTTTCATATCAGGCGATATATGCTACGTTTGCCGGTGTTCGACGCACGAAGGTCCGCGCCCCCGACGTCGTCTTAAACGAATATTATATTTGGCGAGACTGAGAGAGAAAGCAAATATGGGAACTCGGTCGAGAGAGGAGAGAAGAGAGAACCAAAAACCTAAACTCGATGGCGTGCGAAACTTTGCCATAATCTACCGTCTTTTCTCAAGACTCTCGTACAGCCCCAGGGATCGAATGCCCACTCCGTCTCTTCGCGAAAGCGACTGACAACAACGAGGACCGTCGCATCGATGGGTCGTCGTTGCGTTTTACACGCTCTGTGCTTTTTTACAAGCTCCGAAAGTATCAGCCGTAGATCCGGGAACGCACGCGCGAGATTTCTTCGAACGCTCTGACGACTTAGGGAGGTATGATCCCCAGCGTCGCGCGGAGATCGGAGAGTACACGTACTCGTATCGGGACGAATTTTCCCCGTCGTCGTGTATCTCACTGCCCGCGCGCCTGGCCCCCCAAAGCCACGT
>NW_027468945.1:70000-95000 GCF_051014615.1 Bombus vancouverensis nearcticus
TCAGTGGCAAGTGGGAAGGCACGCGAGTCTCGCGATCTCCTCGCGGGATCCGGGACCGTCCTTCATGAAGCTCTGACGAGTAGGAGGGTCGCGGCGGTGTGCGCAGAAGGGTCTGGGCGCGAGCCTGCCTGGAGCCGCCGTCGGTGCAGATCTTGGTGGTAGTAGCAAATACTCCAGCGAGGCCCTGGAGGACTGACGTGGAGAAGGGTTTCGTGTGAACAGCCGTTGCACACGAGTCAGTCGATCCTAAGCCCTAAGAGAAATCCTATGCAGATGAGGTGTCCTAAGATCATACACAAAAATCGCAACAACAAATTGAGCGAAACATATATAATAATATATGAGCGAAAGATACACACCCATTGGGCGAAAGGGAATCCGGTTCCTATTCCGGAACCCGGCAGCGGAACCGCATACCATTCGGGCCCTCGTAAGAGTGTTCGTCGGGGTAACCCAAAATGACCTGGAGACGCCGTCGGGAGATCCGGGAAGAGTTTTCTTTTCTGTATAAGCGTTCGAGTTCCCTGGAAACCTCTAGCAGGGAGATAGGGTTTGGAACGCGAAGAGCACCGCAGTTGCGGCGGTGTCCGGATCTTCCCCTCGGACCTTGAAAATCCAGGAGAGGGCCACGTGGAGGTGTCGCGCCGGTTCGTACCCATATCCGCAGCAGGTCTCCAAGGTAAAGAGCCTCTAGTCGATAGATTAATGTAGGTAAGGGAAGTCGGCAAATTGGATCCGTAACTTCGGAATAAGGATTGGCTCTGAGGAGCGGGGCGTGTCGGGCTTGGTCGGGAAGCGGGTTTGGCTGACGTGCCGGGCCTGGGCGAGCTGAACGGGACGCGGCGTATCTATCTCTCTCGGGAGTGGATATCGTCGCGCACCCCGGATCCGAGCTCGGTCCCGTGCCTTGGCCTCCCGCGGATCTTCCTTGCTGCGAGGCTTCCGTGGCGGTTATACCGTCGCGGTCGTTCTCTTCGGCCGCCATTCAACGCTCAGCTCAGAACTGGCACGGACTAGGGGAATCCGACTGTCTAATTAAAACAAAGCATTGCGATGGCCCCCAAGGGTGTTGACGCAATGTGATTTCTGCCCAGTGCTCTGAATGTCAACGTGAAGAAATTCAAAAAAGCGCGGGTAAACGGCGGGAGTAACTATGACTCTCTTAAGGTTTCCACAGGCCTCGTCATTAGATTAGTGACGTTACAAGGGCGGTGTGTCGCTTGGACTTGGTCGCGCTTGCTATATAGCGAGGTGCGGCCGGTCTTGGCGGCGCATCGCCATATTTTTTTTTTTTAAGCCGAATTCGTGCTACACGAAACGGAAAAGGTGAACAGCAGCCTCGTCATCTGACTAGTGACGTTATAAAAGAAAGCAATACGCCGCTGGCACTTTGCCGCGCGTGCTCGAAAAGCAATACGCCGCTGGGACTTGGCTGTGCGCGCCAGAAAGTAATATGCCGCTGGCCCTTAGCCGCGTTCGCCCAAAAACGATACGCCGCTGGGACTTAGGCGGATGAGCTGGAAGGTGGCATGGCTTGCCTACGTGTGTGCTGGAAGAGCCGCGCGAGGGTTGCTGGTTGAGCGAAGCGATCTTGCTCGTTGGGTGGCGGGACGTTGGAAAACGGCTTGTCTCCAACGATGGAAGAGTCATAGTTGCTTGGGGGCAGGCGGGGCTTTGGCCCCGTTTGCTCAAGTCGCACTCCTACCTCCTCGTGGTACCGCCGGTAACATACTCATTTGTGTCAGCGCGGGGCGCATCCCCCCGGACACCGAGTATGGCCAAATGGAGTGCGGCGATGAAGGAGCGAGAGACGAAACCAAAAAATCGGCTTGCCGATCTAACGATGAATTTCATCGTGAAGTATGGAATTATCTCCCTGAAAGGAACTCGTTCCTTGATTAGCTATGGCACGACTTGGCAGTAATAAGGTTAACGATTGGGCATGTTTGAGGAAAATAATAGAATAAATATCATGGTAAATAAAGACATAGAAAGCGCCTCGGACGCGGCATCTCTCGGTCCCGGAGACGTCGCGGCGGATTCTTCCGCTCTGGAGGGGACCTCTGTTGACGATTTGGCTTCATCCCCGGACACGATTGACATCATGGTACCGATCGTGGGTGACCAGGTTGCCTGCCCTGTCTGCCAGAAAAGGGAAATCGACCTTTTCTTTTTGTCATTGTCAGACTTAGGGCGGCACCTGGAGCAACATCATGTGACAGCCCGCATCCAATGGAGATGCAAAGACTGTGGGAAAGGCTTTCCGAAGCTTCATGGGGCCAGATGCCACCTGCCTCATTGTAGAGGAACAAGTCAAGGACCCAGTGGTTCATATAGATGCGAAACCTGCCCCATGAGCTTTGGGACGCTTAGAGGGCTATCTACCCACGAGCGGCATGCGCACCCTGCCGTAAGAAATGTCAAAAGGAGGGGAACGGACCCCCCTGAGAAAAAATGGACGGCGGAGGAGTTGGCTCAGTTGAGGGAACTTTGGGAGATATATAAAGACCACAAATTCCCCAACAAAATGATCAGTGAGATCCTCACCAGCAAGACGATCGAACAAATCAGATACCAGCGTAAAAAGCTGAGGCTGATTGGTGAGGAAACAAGTTCCCAAGAGCCCACTCAGGTGACAGAGGGAGGGTGCGATCCCGTTGATCCAGGCAATGCGTGTTTCGAAGAACCTGGAGTCAGCGGTCTAGAATATGAACAGTGGAGACTCCAGCTAGAGTCCGCAATAATGACACAAGTCGAGGTGCCACCTGTTTTAAGGTGGGTCCACACTCGACTGATGACAATCTGGGTCTCTCTCAAGGGAAATAGGGAAGCCCTTGAGAGTGCTATAAATGAATTTTTAGAATTCACGCTCTATGGAGCCATAAAAGAAATTAATAGTAAAAAGAGGGCAAGTTCAGTTAAGAACAAGAGGATTGGTCACCAAGGAAAGAAAAAAGGTAATAGAAATGCTAGAAAAAGATACTCATACGCTCGTTGCCAGGAGTTGTTTACAGAAAATCCAAGGAGGTTGGCCGATGCCGTAATAAATGATGATCGGGCCTTCCTCCAACCGGCTAGGGATCTGCCTGATGCCGAGGAAGTGAGGAGGCTTTATGAGGATTTATGGGGCCAGACAGGACCTGTTGAAGCCCCCGTCCCAGGAAGTAGAGCCTCTGAGCTTTCCTTATGCGAGGTCTTCCCGCCAATTGCTGTTGAGGATGTGGCGGAGAAATTGAGCAGAATAAGAATGAAGGCTGCAGCAGGACCGGATGGCTTCCAGAAGGAACACCTTCTGATCCCTGGCCTGCCCACCATTTTAACTATATTGTACAATATCTTACTTTATTGCTCCTATTTTCCTCCTATATGGAAGGAAAATAGAACAACATTAATACCAAAACCAAATAAGTCGAGCAGCCTGGTCGAGAATTGGAGGCCTATAACTATAGGCCCCATTCTCGGCCGTATTTTCTCCTCCATAATTGACGGGAGGATAAGGAGGGGCATTGTGTTGAATCCAAGGCAGAAAGGATTCACCGCTGAAAGTGGTTGTAAAATAAACATCGAACTGTTGAGCGCTGCCTTGGATTATAGCAAGAAAAAGAAAGGCGGGGTATTCACTATTGTGGATATCTCCAAAGCCTTCGACACAGTGCCCCACTCGGCAATCGTCCCCTGCCTAAGGAGGAAGGGCGTGCCGATCCCCATTACTGACTTGATCAGGAATATGTATAGTGAGGGCAAGACCACAATAAAATCTAAAAACAGCACCGGGGTCGAGATTAAGATCCTCAGGGGAGTTAAGCAGGGCGACCCTTTGTCACCGCTGCTATTCAACCTGTGCTTGGAGCCACTGCTGGATTTGATCGAGCAACAAACCAGCGGAATAAGCGTAAATGAGACAAGAAAGATTCCTGTCCTGGCTTTTGCTGACGACGTAGTGTTGCTCGGCGCCGATATCGGGGAAGCGCAACGCCAAGTGGATGTGCTTGACGAGTATCTGAACGGCCTCGGTATGACCATCTCAAGGGATAAATGCCAGGCATTTCAAGTAGTCGCAGAAAGGCGTACTTGGTTCATCAAAGAACCAAAAATTAAACATGGGAACAACACCATCCCAACAGTCGATCCTGACGAAGCCTTCAGGTACTTAGGCGCCAAAATGGGGCCCTGGAAAGGCATACACTGTGGCATAATCGTTCCTGAGCTTCTGAGTGTGGTGAGGAGAGTTAGAAAGCTCTCACTCAAGCCATGCCAGAAGCTCGAATTGATCACAAAACATATCTTTCCCCGATATATTTATAACCTGCTCGTAAGCCCGCCGAGTGACAGCGTTTTAAGATTGCTGGACAGCGAAGTCAGGCAGGAAATAAAGGCTATATTCCATCTAACGCCTTCAACTGCCACTGGTTTTTTCTATGCCCCCAAATCCTGGGGCGGATTAGGGTTGCCGAGGTTCGAGCACATCGTCAAACTTGGCACCCTAAAAAGTGCAATTAAAATAAAGGACTCGATCGACCCGGCGGTCTCCAGCCTGGTTGATGAAAAGTACAATGAGAAATTGAAAAAGATGGCAAACTCACTGAGGATCAATTGGCCAGCCTCAGTGGAAGATATCGAAAGAGCCCGAAAAAGATTAAAAGCGGGGCATGTGAAGCAATGGGCTGAACTAAGAAGTCAGGGGCAGGGCGTACCTGACTTCTCGAGAAGCAAAGCTGGCAATGTGTGGCTTAAGGATTGCGAACTGCTCAAGCCATCAAGATTTATAGATGCGCTTAAACTCAGGACCAACACTGTTGGTACAAGAACAGTGCTGGCACGAGTCGACAAAAATTTGGACATCAATTGTAGAAAATGTCGAGCCCAGCCCGAGACCCTTGGACATATACTCGGGCTGTGCCAGTACACTAAGGGCCTGAGGATAAAGCGGCATGATGAAGCGAAAATGACCCTTGCCGAAAGTCTACGAAAAAATAATGAAGTTTTTGTTGAACCTACGCTCCGGGTGGGAGGTGCTCTTTTCAAGCCGGACCTCGTAGTTAAAAACGAGGAAAGGGTTCTCGTGGTCGACGTTACCGTCCGCTATGAGAATAAGGATTACCTCTCGCGCGCGGAGAAGGAAAAGGTCAACAAATATCGGCCATGCCTCGAACACCTAAAGCCAAGATTTAATGTCGGCAAGGGAGAAGTAATACCGGTGGTCTTGGGCAGTCGCGGTGCCATAACGCCTTCCACGGAAAGTAACCTCAAGCGTATGGGTATTGGTGGCCAAATTATCAAAACATTAGTACTGAACGTATTGAGAAGCTCCATAGAGCTGTGTAACATATTTTTAGATACATAAGTCAGACCCAGTTTTTTAAATTATTATTTATTTCTTTATTTATTTATTTATTTATTTATTTACTTTGTTGTTACGTCCATGCATGATAGTGAATAAATTTGCTGTAACCTTTGGGTTACATAGCAAATATGTTATATTTTAATGTCCCTACGAGGGGGATAAACCTCGGAAGTACGGTCCTCGTATCGAGGATCGCAGGTTTTAGCCAAATGCCTCGTCATCTAATTAGTGACGCGCATGAATGGATTAACGAGATTCCCTCTGTCCCTATCTACTAGTCCACAAGATGGCGGCATACTGAGAACACGCGTTCACGTCGCTCCGTACTTAATGTTCGAGTTCTTGCGGAAAAGCAAAGAAATCGGGCGAGAAAATAACGCGAAAGTGGAGTGAAAGTGCTTGGGAACTACGGTACTAATAAAGTACAGTGGAGTTCGCTTTTATAGAAGCGTGAGTGGACAGAGAAAAACGTGGCTGAGGTTAGGGCAGAGTGGAAGACATCTTGAGACGCGCGACTGCAGCGCCGCCGCACGGGCTACTTGGTAACTGCGCGCCAACGTTCGTAAAGCAATACGCCGCGGGACTAGCGTCCGCGTTCGTAAAGCGATACGCCGAGGGACTCAGTGCAGGTGTTCGTGAAGCCGCTCGCAGCGGTACTTAGTGTACCCGCGTCCGCAAAGCAACACGCTGCGGTCTAAGTGCCACGTTCGTAAAGTGACACATCAGGACACAGCAAAAGTATCCAGTTTGAAACACAGAGAAGTGCTAGTGCAAGTGCTTGACTAGTGCCGCCATTACGCCTTCGGACTTAGTGTCTGTGCGCGTAAAACAATACGCCGCTGGGACTCTGTCTCGAGCGAGGAAAAAAGCAATACGCCGTCGGACTTAGTGCCCGCGCGTATAGATAATAATAGTACAGTGCAAGCAAAAGTGCTTGACCAGTGCCGCCGTTACGCCGTCGGACTTAGTGTCTGTGCGCGTAAAACAATACGCCGCTGGAACTTAGTGTCTGTGCGCGTAAAACAATACGCCGCTGGGACTTAGTGTCTCGGCGCGTAAAACAATACGCCGCTGGGACTCTGTCTCGAGCGAAAAAAAAAGCAATACGCCGTCGGACTTAGTGCCCGCGCGTATAGATAATAATAGTGGTGCAGTGCAAGCACAAGTGCTCGACCAGTGCCGCCGTTACGCCGTCGGACTTAGTATCTGTGCGCGTAAAACAATACGCCGCTGGAACTTAGTGTCTGTGCGCGTAAAACAATACGCCGCTGGGACTTAGTGTCTCGGCGCGTAAAACAATACGCCGCTGGGACTCTGTCTCGAGCGAAAAAAAAAGCAATACGCCGTCGGACTTAGTGCCCGCGCGTATAGATAATAATAGTGGTGCAGTGCAAGCACAAGTGCTCGACCAGTGCCGCCGTTACGCCGTCGGACTTAGTATCTGTGCGCGTAAAACAATACGCCGCTGGGACTTAGTGTCTGTGCGCGTAAAACAATACGCCGCTGGGACTTAGTGTCTGTGCGCGTAAAACAATACGCCGCTGGGACTTAGTGTCTCGGCGCGTAAAACAATACGCCGCTGGGACTCTGTCTCGAGCGAGTAAAAAAAGCAAAAAAAAGCAATACGCCGTCGGACTTAGTGCCCGCGCGTATAGATAATAATAGTGGTGCAGTGCAAGCACAAGTGCTCGACCAGTGCCGCCGTTACGCCGTCGGACTTAGTATCTGTGCGCGTAAAACAATACGCCGCTGGGACTTAGTGTCTCGGCGCGTAAAACAATACGCCGCTGGGACTTAGTGTCTCGGCGCGTAAAACAATACGCCGCTGGGACTCAGGCTCGAGCGAGTAAGATAAAAGGAATACGCCGTCGGACTTAGTGCCCGCGCGCGAGAAAGAATAGCGCAGGGCAAATACAAATACAAGTGCGTGACCAGTGCCGCCGTTACGCCGTCGGACCTAGTGTCTCAGCGCGCAAAACAATACGCCGCGGGGACCTACAAATATCAGAATGGCTACGAAGGGTCAATCCCCAACCGCTACAAAAGCAAGAGTGGTTCTCCAACCACTGAAAACGCAAAAGGTGGAGGGGAAAAGCCCGGTTCAGGAGAGAAAGAGGAGAACAGAGGAGAAAGAAAAAGGGGAAGAGGCGAAGCAGCAGCAATCGCCTGTAGCAGCAGACGAACCCCGCACTGTGCCCGATTTAAGAGCACAGGCAGGGGAAATAGAGAAGGGCGTATTAGCCTTCTGTCTGGACCCAAGTAAGAAGGTTAACAAGGAGCAAACCGCAGCCATCATGCGGTATTTCCGGGACATGCGAGGGATAGTGGAAGAACTCTTACTCCACAACAGCTACCTCACCGGGAAGTTGGACCAGAGCACCGGCGCGGAGAAGAAAGAAACGGCGATACTGAGTGCCGTCAACAAGACGCTACAAACGAGCAAGCGGCTCGAAACGGCAGTCAAATCAAGGATGGAGCCTAAGCAGTCCTCCTACGCCGAAAAAGTCAAAATGAAGAATAGTATGGTGGGGCAAATCGCGGTCAAACCACCTACAAACGCGGTGATAATCCGACCGGAGTCGTCAGACTCCGAGATAAAAACGAGTGAGGAAGCACGGGAAGCAGTCTTCACGCTGGTGAACCCACGTAAGAGAGGAATCCAGATCACCGCAGTGAAGAAAATCAGCGGGAATGGATTAGTCGTGGAAACGGCGAACCCCGAAGGCCTAAAAGCGTTCACGGAGAACGCCAAGCTAAAGGAAGCCGGCCTAAAAACCAGCACGCCGCAGAGGAGGCTGCCCCGGGTAATATTATATGATGTTCCACGGGAAATGCCGGAGAAGGAAATAATGGGCTGCATCAAGAAGCAGAACCAAGAAAGGCTAACAGACGAAGACGTCGGAGCCATCAAATTCTGCTTCAGAACAGGCCGCAAGGACTCCGAGGAAACTAACTGGGTACTGGAAGTGCCCCCCCAGGTAAGAGATAAACTACTAACTGGCAAGATATTCATCTCGTGGAATGCTTGCCGGGTTCGGGATTACATAGCCGTCAGCCGCTGTTACAAGTGCCAAGGCTATGGGCACGTGGCAAAACACTGCCGCTTGGGCTATGAGATCTGCGCACATTGCGCGGAAAGCGGACATAGCACTAAAGAGTGCACGAACAAAAACAAGAACGCCGGCTGCGTCAACTGCAAGAAGGCAGGGAAAAAAGGCGATCATGCGGCCTCTAACGTAGACTGCCCTATGTACAAGAAGGCGTTAGAAATAATTATCTCCCGAACTACGTATGAGTAAAGCCCCGAGCAAAAATGGAAGAGGACACGGGGGTAGAAGGGGTATAAGGATCCTGCAGCATAACATGCAGCGTTCCAAAACTGTCCCCCACGAAATCAGGACACAGATGGAAGCTGATGGCGACGAAATCTTGCTAATGCAAGAGCCATACAGCATCGACGGAAAAATACCCGGACTCGGAACAGGAATCTCGATCGCCTGTCGGGGTTCGAAGGGTGACCCACCAATGGCAGCAGTAGGAGTTAAGTCGAAGGAGCTAACGCCGCTCGAAATTGCCGGACTATGTACAACGCACTGCGCTTGTGTACAAGTAAGCGATGGAGAGACGGAGGTATACTTCGTCAGCCAGTACTTTCCGCCGACCGAAAATATCGAAGTCGGCCTCGAGCAATTAGACAAAGTACTGAATAGGCTCAGAGGGAAGAAAGCCATTATTGGCCTGGACTCCAACGCCAAATCTCCGCTGTGGTGCAGCAAGGACATCGACGACAGAGGTGAGGCCCTGGAGGCTGTCATCGCACAATACAACCTCCACATCCTCAACAAACCGGGACAGGCACACACATTTGAAACAACGAGAGGGCGATCGAACATAGACCTGACTATGGCGACTCCGGAAGCAATACCGCTCGTGAAGGAATGGAGAGTACACGAGGACGGAACCTCCAGCGATCACAGAATACTGGAGACGCGTCTTGATTTTAACGAGGGGAGTACTCCGCCGCAGCTTCAGGAAAGAAGATACAACACTCGGCACGCCAACTGGGAGGTCTTTCAAAGAGTGATCATAGAGGAAAAGGCGACACTCCGAGAGACAAACCCCCGGCAGCCGAACGAGGTTGAACGAATGGCCGAGCAGATGCAGGAAGTCCTCAGAAGAGCCTGCGATGCCGCCATTCCGAGGAAAAAATGGTATCACAGATCGGTGCCATGGTGGACGCCTGAGCTCACACGAGCAAAGAGGGAAGTCTACCGGGCAAGGAGGAAATATCAGGGGACCAGGGACCCCGCAACGAGGGAGCAGGAGAAGCTGCGGTATAGAGAAATCAGAAAGGAGTACGTAAAAGCAATCACCAGGACCAAGATACGCAGCTGGAGAGACTTTATAACCAAGGAGGGCAACGCAGAACCCTGGGGTATTGCCTACCGAACGGCCACGGGCAAGCTAAGGAGGGAAGAAACAGTGTCGACTCTGCGGACGCCACAAGGGGAAACCTCCAACTGGCGAACCACTGCGGCGGCGATGCTGTCCGCCCTACTACCCGACGACGAGGAAGAAACGGACACGCCGGAGCAGACAGCGATCAGACGCGACAGTACAACCCCCCCGAACGTCGAGGACACCCCAGAGTTCCGCTACGAGGAACTCAGTGGCGCCGTAAAACGACTAACGAAGGGGAAATGTCCTGGACCTGACCTAGTCGAGGCCGAAGTAATCCAACGCGCCTGGGGTGGAATCCATCAGGAACTCCTCAGGCTCATGAATAGCTGCCTCACCTGGGGAGTCTTCCCGAAGGTTTGGAAATTGGGGAACGTCATCACTATCCCGAAGGGACCAGAACGGGATAAGAGTAGCCCGAAGTCTTACAGGCCGATTTGCCTACTATCGATGGTGGGCAAGTTACTGGAAAGGCTGATGGCTGCCAGGATGACGACTATATTCCACGACCACGCCCTAACGTCGGACAGGCAGTACGGCTTTCGCCCCGGTAGATCCACAGTGGATGCGATCACAAAATTCCGCGAGATAGTCGAGCGAATGAGTGAGGAAAAGTACGTACTCGCAATCGCGCTCGACATATCAGGAGCATTCGATAACGTGTGGTGGCCCAACGTGATGCACGAGTTGAAGAGAAGAGACTGCCCCGCCAATCTATATCGACTGACGAGAAGCTACTTTTCGGACAGAGCCGTGCAAATCGCCGGGAAAAATGATATGGTCAGCAAGCCCGTTACGAAGGGTTGCCCGCAGGGGTCGGTACTGGGTCCAAGCTTCTGGAACCTAATATTCGACGACCTGCTAGCCGAACTCACGACAAGCGCGACAGAGTGCGAACCGATCGCGTACGCGGACGACATAGTGATCCTGGTCGCAGGAAACGCGAGAACCGAACTGCAAGAGAAGGGACAAGATATAGTCACACGCGTTGCTACCTGGTGCGACAGGAAGAAACTCACGCTGTCGGCGGAGAAAACGGAAATGATGCTCGTCAAGGGCAAGCTGGATGCGGAGAGACCACCGATCATCAAGATCGATGGCAGAAGCATAAAAATGAAACAGGCTATAAAATACCTGGGAGTGTACCTAGAAAGCGGCCTGAAAATAAACAGGCATGTACACGAGACGACAAAAAAGTGCCAGAAACTATTCAACAGCCTCGCGAGAGTGGCCAAGGCGAAGTGGGGACTCGGACACGCGGCCATGCGTACCCTGTACAAAGGGCTGTACGAACCGATAACCACATACGCCGCAGCCGGCTGGAGCGACCTGCTGAAAGGTAAGGCGAAGAGCAGACTAATAAGATCGCAGAGGATGGCACTCCTCCGAGTGACAAAGGCATACAGGACAACGTCAACAGAGGCCCTCCAAGTCATCGCCGGAGCTATCCCGATCGACCTCCTCATCGAAGCCCGAGCAAGGAAATACCGATGGGGGAAAGGCCAAGACGACGCGAGCAGCGAAAAGGAAATCGCCAGGCAAGCAATAGAGAAGTGGCAGGAACGCTGGCAGACCACGAGCAAGGGGAGGACGACTTATGCGTACTTCGACAGCATTAAGGACAGGCTTGAGAATCGCTGGGTAAGACCCGACCACTATATGACACAGTTCATCAGCGGTCATGGGGACTTTAACAGCAAACTCAAGACGTTCGGCTTGAGCGAAGTGGACACGTGCGACTGCGGCAGTGAGGAAACCCCCCACCATATCCTCGAGGAATGTCCTCTCTTCGAAGAAGACCGTCAAACACTGCGGAACGCGATACGCGAACTAAAGTTAGACTGGCCAGAAGAAAAGTGGGAGTTTATAACGAAGGACGTATACCCCCACTTCCTCCAGTTCACAAGGAGCGTCCTGCGGGCAAAGGAGGAGAAGAGAAGGAGAATTCTGTGGGAAACAGAGGGACCCTCGCCACATGGGCGATACTCGGGGACAGGAGCAACACAGCTGACTGAACCGACAGACGTGCCTCCAAGACGGAGTACAAGGCTGGCACGGAGACCGACCGAACAGCGCAGGGGGGAAGAAGAAGAAGAGGAGGAAGAAGAAGAACCCGCGACGCTGAGACGCGCAGAGACCAACGGCATCGGACTCTAAACAGGGAACGAAATATAAATATAAAATATAAAAGAGCAAGAAACAGCACAAAAGCAAAAGAACACGGAAAAAGGATAAGGCAAGGAAGATCTAGGAAAGACCCCCTGCGACCGTCGGTGCAGGCGGTACTCATGCAAATGAGTACTGTGACGGTGCAGGGAATAATCGGCTAGAAAGCCAACCTGCTGGGACCGAGCAACACGCTGGCAGCTCCGCCTCCTCGTGGCCCCCGCTGGTAACGGCGCGGCGCGGTGCGCGCATCTCGCCGCGCCGGCTAAGCGAGCTGCCGCCCGAAAGGGTAGGTTCAACTTGTCCAAAGACCCGAAAGGAGAGGACAGGGTTTTTCCAAGTCGCGCGCCGACCACCCGCGCGCCGTTCCCCGGGCAGTGGCCGTCAGGAAGTGGATAATAAATACCGAACACCTAAAGAGCGAAGCCAGTATGAGTTTTACACTCCAGGAATGGCGCGGTCGGCCCCAAGCCGAGCCCTTATACGCTCAAACTAATTGTCCCTATCTACTATCTACTAAGATGGCGGCATACTGAGAACACGCGTTCACGTCGCTCCGTACTTAATGTTCGAGTTCTTGCGGAAAAGCAAAGAAATCGGGCGAGAAAATAACGCGAAAGTGGAGTGAAAGTGCTTGGGAACTACGGTACTAATAAAGTACAGTGGAGATCGCTTTTATAGAAGCGTGAGTGGACAGAGAAAAACGTGGCTGAGGTTAGGGCAGAGTGGAAGACATCTTGAGACGCGCGACTGCAGCGCCGCCGCACGGGCTACTTGGTAACTGCGCGCCAACGTTCGTAAAGCAATACGCCGCGGGACTAGCGTCCGCGTTCGTAAAGCGATACGCCGAGGGACTCAGTGCAGGTGTTCGTGAAGCCGCTCGCAGCGGTACTTAGTGTACCCGCGTCCGCAAAGCAACACGCTGCGGTCTAAGTGCCACGTTCGTAAAGTGACACATCAGGACACAGCAAAAGTATCCAGTTTGAAACACAGAGAAGTGCTAGTGCAAGTGCTTGACTAGTGCCGCCATTACGCCTTCGGACTTAGTGTCTGTGCGCGTAAAACAATACGCCGCTGGGACTCTGTCTCGAGCGAGGAAAAAAGCAATACGCCGTCGGACTTAGTGCCCGCGCGTATAGATAATAATAGTACAGTGCAAGCAAAAGTGCTTGACCAGTGCCGCCGTTACGCCGTCGGACTTAGTGTCTGTGCGCGTAAAACAATACGCCGCTGGAACTTAGTGTCTGTGCGCGTAAAACAATACGCCGCTGGAACTTAGTGTCTGTGCGCGTAAAACAATACGCCGCTGGGACTTAGTGTCTGTGCGCGTAAAACAATACGCCGCTGGGACTTAGTGTCTCGGCGCGTAAAACAATACGCCGCTGGGACTCTGTCCCGAGCGAGAAAAAAAAGCAATACGCCGTCGGACTTAGTGCCCGCGCGTATAGATAATAATAGTGGTGCAGTGCAAGCACAAGTGCTCGACCAGTGCCGCCGTTACGCTGTCGGACTTAGTGTCTGTGCGCGTAAAACAATACGCCGCTGGAACTTAGTGTCTGTGCGCGTAAAACAATACGCCGCTGGGACTTAGTGTCCCGGCGCGTAAAACAATACGCCGCTGGGACTCTGTCTCGAGCGAGAAAAAAAAAGCAATACGCCGTCGGACTTAGTGCCCGCGCGTATAGATAATAATAGTGGTGCAGTGCAAGCACAAGTGCTCGACCAGTGCTGCCGTTACGCCGTCGGACTTAGTATCTGTGCGCGTAAAACAATACGCCGCTGGGACTTAGTGTCTCGGCGCGTAAAACAATACGCCGCTGGGACTTAGTGTCTCGGCGCGTAAAACAATACGCCGCTGGGACTCAGTCTCGAGCGAGTAAGATAAAAGGAATACGCCGTCGGACTTAGTGCCCGCGCGCGAGAAAGAATAGCGCAGGGCAAATACAAATACAAGTGCGTGACTAGTGCCGCCGTTACGCCGTCGGACCTAGTGTCTCTGCGCGCAAAACAATACGCCGCGGGGACCTACAAATATCAGAATGGCTACGAAGGGTCAATCCCCAACCGCTACAAAAGCAAGAGTGGTTCTCCAACCACTGAAAACGCAAAAGGTGGAGGGGAAAAGCCCGGTTCAGGAGAGAAAGAAGAGAACAGAGGAGAAAGAAAAAGGGGAAGAGGCGAAGCAGCAGCAATCGCCTGTAGCAGCAGACGAACCCCGCACTGTGCCCGATTTAAGAGCACAGGCAGGGGAAATAGAGAAGGGCGTATTAGCCTTCTGTCTGGACCCAAGTAAGAAGGTTAACAAGGAGCAAACCGCAGCCATCATGCGGTATTTCCGGGACATGCGAGGGATAGTGGAAGAACTCTTACTCCGCAACAGCTACCTCACCGGGAAGTTGGACCAGAGCACCGGCGCGGAGAAGAAAGAAACGGCGATACTGAGTGCCGTCAACAAGACGCTACAAACGAGCAAGCGGCTCGAAACGGCAGTCAAATCAAGGATGGAGCCTAAGCAGTCCTCCTACGCCGAAAAAGTCAAAATGAAGAATAGTATGGTGGGGCAAATCGCGGTCAAACCACCTACAAATGCGGTGATAATCCGGCCGGAGTCGTCGGACTCCGAGATAAAAACGAGTGAGGAAGCACGGGAGGCAGTCTTCACGCTGGTGAACCCACGTAAGAGAGGAATCCAGATCACCGCAGTGAAGAAAATCAGCGGGAATGGATTAGTCGTGGAAACGGCGAACCCCGAAGGCCTAAAAGCGTTCACGGAGAACGCCAAGCTAAAGGAAGCCGGCCTAAAAACCAGCACGCCGCAGAGGAGGCTGCCCCGGGTAATATTATATGATGTCCCACGGGAAATGCCGGAGAAGGAAATAATGGGCTGCATCAAGAAGCAGAACCAAGAAAGGCTAACAGATGAAGACGTCGGAGCCATCAAATTCTGCTTCAGAACAGGCCGCAAGGACTCCGAGGAAACTAACTGGGTACTGGAAGTGCCCCCCCAGGTAAGAGATAAACTACTAACTGGCAAGATATTCATCTCGTGGAATGCTTGCCGGGTTCGGGATTACATAGCCGTCAGCCGCTGTTACAAGTGCCAAGGCTATGGGCACGTGGCAAAACACTGCCGCTTGGGCTATGAGATCTGCGCACATTGCGCGGAAAGCGGACATAGCACTAAAGAGTGCACGAATAAAAACAAGAACGCCGGCTGCGTCAACTGCAAGAAGGCAGGGAAAAAAGGCGATCATGCGGCCTCTAACGCAGACTGCCCTATGTATAAGAAGGCGTTAGAAATAATTATCTCCCGAACTACGTATGAGTAAAGCCCCGAGCAAAAATGGAAGAGGACACGGGGGTAGAAGGGGTATAAGGATCCTGCAGCATAACATGCAGCGTTCCAAAACTGTCCCCCACGAAATCAGGACGCAGATGGTAGCTGATGGCGACGAAATCTTGCTAATGCAAGAGCCATACAGCATCGACGGAAAAATACCCGGACTCGGAACAGGAATCTCGATCGCCTGTCGGGGTTCGAAGGGTGACCCACCAATGGCAGCAGTAGGAGTTAAGTCGAAGGAGCTAACGCCGCTCGAAATTGCCGGACTATGTACAACGCACTGCGCTTGTGTACAAGTAAGCGATGGAGAGACGGAGGTATACTTCGTCAGCCAGTACTTTCCGCCGACCGAAAATATCGAAGTCGGCCTCGAGCAATTAGACAAAGTACTGAATAGGCTCAGAGGGAAGAAAGCCATTATTGGCCTGGACTCCAACGCCAAATCTCCGCTGTGGTGCAGCAAGGACACCGACGACAGAGGTGAGGCCCTGGAGGCTGTCATCGCACAATACAACCTCCACATCCTCAACAAACCAGGACAGGCACACACATTTGAAACAACGAGAGGGCGATCGAACATAGACCTGACTATGGCGACTCCGGAAGCAATACCGCTCGTGAAGGAATGGAGAGTACACGAGGACGGAACCTCCAGCGATCACAGAATACTGGAGACGCGTCTTGATTTTAACGAGGGGAGTACTCCGCCGCAGCTTCAGGAAAGAAGATACAACACTCGGCACGCCAACTGGGAGGTCTTTCAAAGAGTGATCATAGAGGAAAAGGCGACACTCCGAGAGACAAACCCCCGGCAGCCGAACGAGGTTGAACGAATGGCCGAGCAGATGCAGGAAGTCCTCAGAAGAGCCTGCGATGCCGCCATTCCGAGGAAAAAATGGTATCACAGATCGGTGCCATGGTGGACGCCTGAGCTCACACGAGCAAAGAGGGAAGTCTATCGGGCAAGGAGGAAATATCAGGGGACCAGGGACCCCGCAGCGAGGGAGCAGGAGAAGCTGCGGTATAGAGAAATCAGAAAGGAGTACGTAAAAGCAATCACCAGGACCAAGATACGCAGCTGGAGAGACTTTATAACCAAGGAGGGCAACGCAGAACCCTGGGGTATTGCCTACCGAACGGCCACGGGCAAGCTAAGGAGGGAAGAAACAGTGTCGACTCTGCGGACGCCACAAGGGGAAACCTCCAACTGGCGAACCACTGCGGCGGCGATGCTGTCCGCCCTACTACCCGACGACGAGGAAGAAACGGACACGCCGGAGCAGACAGCGATCAGACGCGACAGTACAACCCCCCCGAACGTCGAGGACACCCCAGAGTTCCGCTACGAGGAACTCAGTGGCGCCGTAAAACGACTAACGAAGGGGAAATGTCCTGGACCTGACCTAGTCGAGGCCGAAGTAATCCAACGCGCCTGGGGTGGAATCCATCAGGAACTCCTCAGGCTCATGAATAGCTGCCTCACCTGGGGAGTCTTCCCGAAGGTTTGGAAATTGGGGAACGTCATCACTATCCCGAAGGGACCAGAACGGGATAAGAGTAGCCCGAAGTCTTACAGGCCGATTTGCCTACTATCGATGGTGGGCAAGTTACTGGAAAGGCTGATGGCTGCCAGGATGACAACTATATTCCACGACCACGCCCTAACGTCGGACAGGCAGTACGGCTTTCGCCCCGGTAGATCCACAGTGGATGCGATCACAAAATTCCGCGAGATAGTCGAGCGAATGAGTGAGGAAAAGTACGTACTCGCAATCGCGCTCGACATATCAGGAGCATTCGATAACGTGTGGTGGCCCAACGTGATGCACGAGTTGAAGAGAAGAGACTGCCCCGCCAATCTATATCGACTGACGAGAAGCTACTTTTCGGACAGAGCCGTGCGAATCGCGGGGAAAAATGATATGGTCAGCAAGCCCGTTACGAAGGGTTGCCCGCAGGGGTCGGTACTGGGTCCAAGCTTCTGGAACCTAATATTCGACGACCTGCTAGCCGAACTCACGACAAGCGCGACAGAGTGCGAACCGATCGCGTACGCGGACGACATAGTGATCCTGGTCGCAGGAAACGCGAGAACCGAACTGCAAGAGAAGGGACAAGATATAGTCACACGCGTTGCTACCTGGTGCGACAGGAAGAAACTCACGCTGTCGGCGGAGAAAACGGAAATGATGCTCGTCAAGGGCAAGCTGGATGCGGAGAGACCACCGATCATCAAGATCGATGGCAGAAGCATAAAAATGAAACAGGCTATAAAATACCTGGGAGTGTACCTAGAAAGCGGCCTGAAAATAAACAGGCATGTACACGAGATGACAAAAAAGTGCCAGAAACTATTCAACAGCCTCGCGAGAGTGGCCAAGGCGAAGTGGGGACTCGGACACGCGGCCATGCGTACCCTGTACAAAGGGCTGTACGAACCGATAACCACATACGCCGCAGCCGGCTGGAGCGACCTGCTGAAAGGTAAGGCGAAGAGCAGACTAATAAGATCGCAGAGGATGGCACTCCTCCGAGTGACAAAGGCATACAGGACAACGTCAACAGAGGCCCTCCAAGTCATCGCCGGAGCTATCCCGATCGACCTCCTTATCGAAGCCCGAGCAAGGAAATACCGATGGGGGAAAGGCCAAGACGACGCGAGCAGCGAAAAGGAAATCGCCAGGCAAGCAATAGAGAAGTGGCAGGAACGCTGGCAGACCACGAGCAAGGGGAGGACGACTTATGCGTACTTCGACAGCATTAAGGACAGGCTTGAGAATCGCTGGGTAAGACCCGACCACTATATGACACAGTTCATCAGCGGTCATGGGGACTTTAACAGCAAACTCAAGACGTTCGGCTTGAGCGAAGTGGACACGTGCGACTGCGGCAGTGAGGAAACCCCCCACCATATCCTCGAGGAATGTCCTCTCTTCGAAGAAGACCGTCAAACACTGCGGAATGCGATACGCGAACTAAAGTTAGACTGGCCAGAAGAAAAGTGGGAGTTTATAACGAAGGACGTATACCCCCACTTCCTCCAGTTCACAAGGAGCGTCCTGCGGGCAAAGGAGGAGAAGAGAAGGAGAATTCTGTGGGAAACAGAGGGACCCTCGCCACATGGGCGATACTCGGGGACAGGAGCATCACAGCTGACTGAACCGACAGACGGGCCTCCAAGGCGGAGTACAAGGCTGGCACGGAGACCGACCGAACAGCGCAGGGGGGAAGAAGAAGAAGAGGAGGAAGAAGAAGAACCCGCGACGCTGAGACGCGCAGAGACCAACGGCATCGGACTCTAAACAGGGAACGAAATATAAATATAAAATACAAAAGAGCAAGAAACAGCACAAAAGCAAAAGAACACGGAAAAAAGGATAAGGCAAGGAAGATCTAGGAAAGACCCCCTGCGACCGTCGGTGCAGGCGGTACTCATGCAAATGAGTACTGTGACGGTGCAGGGAATAATCGGCTGGAAAGCCAACCTGCTGGGACCGAGCAACACGCTGGCAGCTCCGCCTCCTCGTGGCCCCCGCTGGTAACGGCGCGGCGCGGTGCGCGCATCTCGCCGCGCCGGCTAAGCGAGCTGCCGCCCGAAAGGGTAGGTTCAACTTGTCCAAAGACCCGAAAGGAGAGGGCAGGGTTTTTCCAAGTCGCGCGCCGACCACCCGCGCGCCGCTCCCCGGGCAGTGGCCGTCAGGAAGTGGATAATAAATACCGAACATCCAAAGAGCGAAGCCAGTATGAGTTTTACACTCCAGGAATGGCGCGGTCGGCCCCAAGCCGAGCCCTTATACGCTCAAACTAATTGTCCCTATCTACTGTCCACAAGATGGCGGCATACTGAGAACACGCGTTCACGTCGCTCCGTACTTAATGTTCGAGTTCTTGCGGAAAAGCAAAGAAATCGGGCGAGAAAATAACGCGAAAGTGGAGTGAAAGTGCTCGGGAATTAAAGTAATAATAAAGTACAGTGGAGATCGCTTTTATAGAAGCGTGAGTGGACAGAGAAAAACGTGGCTGAGGTTAGGGCAGAGTGGAAGACATCTTGAGACGCGCGACTGCAGCGCCGCCGCACGGGCTACTTGGTAACTGCGCGCCAACGTTCGTAAAGCAATACGCCGCGGGACTAGCGTCCGCGTTCGTAAAGCGATACGCCGAGGGACTCAGTGCAGGTGTTCGTGAAGCCGCTCGCAGCGGTACCTAGTGTATCCGCGTCCGCAAAGCAACACGCTGCGGTCTAAGTGCCACGTTCGTAAAGTGACACATCAGGACACAGCAAAAGTATCCAGTTTGAAACACAGAGAAGTGCTAGTGCAAGTGCTTGACTAGTGCCGCCATTACGCCTTCGGACTTAGTGTCTGTGCGCGTAAAACAATACGCCGCTGGGACTCTGTCTCGAGCGAGGAAAAAACAATACGCCGTCGGACTTAGTGCCCGCGCGTATAGATAATAATAGTACAGTGCAAGCAAAAGTGCTTGACCAGTGCCGCCGTTACGCCGTCGGACTTAGTGTCTGTGCGCGTAAAACAATACGCCGCTGGAACTTAGTGTCTGTGCGCGTAAAACAATACGCCGCTGGGACTTAGTGTCTCGGCGCGTAAAACAATACGCCGCTGGGACTCCGTCTCGAGCGAGAAAAAAAAAAGCAATACGCCGTCGGACTTAGTGCCCGCGCGTATAGATAATAATAGTGGCGCAGTGCAAGCACAAGTGCTCGACCAGTGCCGCCGTTACGCCGTCGGACTTAGTATCTGTGCGCGTAAAACAATACGCCGCTGGGACTTAGTGTCTGTGCGCGGAAAACAATACGCCGCTGGGACTTAGTGTCTCGGCGCGTAAAACAATACGCCGCTGGGACTCTGTCTCGAGCGAGTAAAAAAAAGCAAAAAAGCAATACGCCGTCGGACTTAGTGCCCGCGCGTATAGATAATAATAGTGGTGCAGTGCAAGCACAAGTGCTCGACCAGTGCCGCCGTTACGCCGTCGGACTTAGTATCTGTGCGCGTAAAACAATACGCCGCTGGGACTTAGTGTCTCGGCGCGTAAAACAATACGCCGCTGGGACTTAGTTTCTCGGCGCGCAAAACAATACGCCGCTGGGACTCAGGCTCGAGCGAGTAAGAAAAAAAAAGATAAAAGGAATACGCCGTCGGACTTAGTGCCCGCGCGCGAGAAAGAATAGCGCAGGGCAAATACAAATACAAGTGCGTGACCAGTGCCGCCGTTACGCCGTCGGACCTAGTGTCTCTGCGCGCAAAACAATACGCCGCGGGGACTTACAAATATCAGAATGGCTACGAAGGGTCAATCCCCAACCGCTACAAAAGCAAGAGTGGTTCTCCAACCACTGAAAACGCAAAAGGTGGAGGGGAAAAGCCCGGTTCAGGAGAGAAAGAAGAGAACAGAGGAGAAAGAAAAAGGGGAAGAGGCGAAGCAGCAGCAATCGCCTGTAGCAGCAGACGAACCCCGCACTGTGCCCGATTTAAGAGCACAGGCAGGGGAAATAGAGAAGGGCGTATTAGCCTTCTGTCTGGACCCAAGTAAGAAGGTTAACAAGGAGCAAACCGCAGCCATCATGCGGTATTTCCGGGACATGCGAGGGATAGTGGAAGAACTCTTACTCCGCAACAGCTACCTCACCGGGAAGTTGGACCAGAGCACCGGCGCGGAGAAGAAAGAAACGGCGATACTGAGTGCCGTCAACAAGACGCTACAAACGAGCAAGCGGCTCGAAACGGCAGTCAAATCAAGGATGGAGCCTAAGCAGTCCTCCTACGCCGAAAAAGTCAAAATGAAGAATAGTATGGTGGGGCAAATCGCGGTCAAACCACCTACAAATGCGGTGATAATCCGGCCGGAGTCGTCGGACTCCGAGATTAAAACGAGTGAGGAAGCACGGGAGGCAGTCTTCACGCTGGTGAACCCACGTAAGAGAGGAATCCAGATCACCGCAGTGAAGAAAATCAGCGGGAATGGATTAGTCGTGGAAACGGCGAACCCCGAAGGCCTAAAAGCGTTCACGGAGAACGCCAAGCTAAAGGAAGCCGGCCTAAAAACCAGCACGCCGCAGAGGAGGCTGCCCCGGGTAATATTATATGATGTCCCACGGGAAATGCCGGAGAAGGAAATAATGGGCTGCATCAAGAAGCAGAACCAAGAAAGGCTAACAGATGAAGACGTCGGAGCCATCAAATTCTGCTTCAGAACAGGCCGCAAGGACTCCGAGGAAACTAACTGGGTACTGGAAGTGCCCCCCCAGGTAAGAGATAAACTACTAACTGGCAAGATATTCATCTCGTGGAATGCTTGCCGGGTTCGGGATTACATAGCCGTCAGCCGCTGTTACAAGTGCCAAGGCTATGGGCACGTGGCAAAACACTGCCGCTTGGGCTATGAGATCTGCGCACATTGCGCGGAAAGCGGACATAGCACTAAAGAGTGCACGAATAAAAACAAGAACGCCGGCTGCGTCAACTGCAAGAAGGCAGGGAAAAAAGGCGATCATGCGGCCTCTAACGCAGACTGCCCTATGTATAAGAAGGCGTTAGAAATAATTATCTCCCGAACTACGTATGAGTAAAGCCCCGAGCAAAAATGGAAGAGGACACGGGGGTAGAAGGGGTATAAGGATCCAGCAGCATAACATGCAGCGTTCCAAAACTGTCCCCCACGAAATCAGGACACAGATGGTAGCTGATGGCGACGAAATCTTGCTAATGCAAGAGCCATACAGCATCGACGGAAAAATACCCGGACTCGGAACAGGAATCTCGATCGCCTGTCGGGGTTCGAAGGGTGACCCACCAATGGCAGCAGTAGGAGTTAAGTCGAAGGAGCTAACGCCGCTCGAAATTGCCGGACTATGTACAACGCACTGCGCTTGTGTACAAGTAAGCGATGGAGAGACGGAGGTATACTTCGTCAGCCAGTACTTTCCGCCGACCGAAAATATCGAAGTCGGCCTCGAGCAATTAGACAAAGTACTGAATAGGCTCAGAGGGAAGAAAGCCATTATTGGCCTGGACTCCAACGCCAAATCTCCGCTGTGGTGCAGCAAGGACACCGACGACAGAGGTGAGGCCCTGGAGGCTGTCATCGCACAATACAACCTCCACATCCTCAACAAACCAGGACAGGCACACACATTTGAAACAACGAGAGGGCGATCGAACATAGACCTGACTATGGCGACTCCGGAAGCAATACCGCTCGTGAAGGAATGGAGAGTACACGAGGACGGAACCTCCAGCGATCACAGAATACTGGAGACGCGTCTCGATTTTAACGAGGGGAGTACTCCGCCGCAGCTTCAGGAAAGAAGATACAACACTCGGCACGCCAACTGGGAGGTCTTTCAAAGAGTGATCATAGAGGAAAAGGCGACACTCCGAGAGACAAACCCCCGGCAGCCGAACGAGGTTGAACGAATGGCCGAGCAGATGCAGGAAGTCCTCAGAAGAGCCTGCGATGCCGCCATTCCGAGGAAAAAATGGTATCACAGATCGGTGCCATGGTGGACGCCTGAGCTCACACGAGCAAAGAGGGAAGTCTACCGGGCAAGGAGGAAATATCAGGGGACCAGGGACCCCGCAACGAGGGAGCAGGAGAAGCTGCGGTATAGAGAAATCAGAAAGGAGTACGTAAAAGCAATCACCAGGACCAAGATACGCAGCTGGAGAGAATTTATAACCAAGGAGGGCAACGCAGAACCCTGGGGTATTGCCTACCGAACGGCCACGGGCAAGCTAAGGAGGGAAGAAACAGTGTCGACTCTGCGGACGCCACAAGGGGAAACCTCCAACTGGCGAACCACTGCGGCGGCGATGCTGTCCGCCCTACTACCCGACGACGAGGAAGAAACGGACACGCCGGAGCAGACAGCGATCAGACGCGACAGTACAACCCCCCCGAACGTCGAGGACACCCCAGAGTTCCGCTACGAGGAACTCAGTGGCGCCGTAAAACGACTAACGAAGGGGAAATGTCCTGGACCTGACCTAGTCGAGGCCGAAGTAATCCAACGCGCCTGGGGTGGAATCCATCAGGAACTCCTCAGGCTCATGAATAGCTGCCTCACCTGGGGAGTCTTCCCGAAGGTTTGGAAATTGGGGAACGTCATCACTATCCCGAAGGGACCAGAACGGGATAAGAGTAGCCCGAAGTCTTACAGGCCGATTTGCCTACTATCGATGGTGGGCAAGTTACTGGAAAGGCTGATGGCTGCCAGGATGACAACTATATTCCACGACCACGCCCTAACGTCGGACAGGCAGTACGGCTTTCGCCCCGGTAGATCCACAGTGGATGCGATCACGAAATTCCGCGAGATAGTCGAGCGAATGAGTGAGGAAAAGTACGTACTCGCAATCGCGCTCGACATATCAGGAGCATTCGATAACGTGTGGTGGCCCAACGTGATGCACGAGTTGAAGAGAAGAGACTGCCCCGCCAATCTATATCGACTGACGAGAAGCTACTTTTCGGATAGAGCCGTGCGAATCGCGGGGAAAAATGATATGGTCAGCAAGCCCGTTACGAAGGGTTGCCCGCAGGGGTCGGTACTGGGTCCAAGCTTCTGGAACCTAATATTCGACGACCTGCTAGCCGAACTCACGACAAGCGCGACAGAGTGCGAACCGATCGCGTACGCGGACGACATAGTGATCCTGGTCGCAGGAAAGGCGAGAACCGAACTGCAAGAGAAGGGACAAGATATAGTCACACGCGTTGCTACCTGGTGCGACAGGAAGAAACTCACGCTGTCGGCGGAGAAAACGGAAATGATGCTCGTCAAGGGCAAGCTGGATGCGGAGAGACCACCGATCATCAAGATCGATGGCAGAAGCATAAAAATGAAACAGGCTATAAAATACCTGGGAGTGTACCTAGAAAGCGGCCTGAGAATAAACAGGCATGTACACGAGACGACAAAAAAGTGCCAGAAACTATTCAACAGCCTCGCGAGAGTGGCCAAGGCGAAGTGGGGACTCGGACACGCGGCCATGCGTACCCTGTACAAAGGGCTGTACGAACCGATAACCACATACGCCGCAGCCGGCTGGAGCGACCTGCTGAAAGGTAAGGCGAAGAGCAGACTAATAAGATCGCAGAGGATGGCACTCCTCCGAGTGACAAAGGCATACAGGACAACGTCAACAGAGGCCCTCCAAGTCATCGCCGGAGCTATCCCGATCGACCTCCTCATCGAAGCCCGAGCACGGAAATACCGATGGGGGAAAGGCCAAGACGACGCGAGCAGCGAAAAGGAAATCGCCAGGCAAGCAATAGAGAAGTGGCAGGAACGCTGGCAGACCACGAGCAAGGGGAGGACGACTTATGCGTACTTCGACAGCATTAAGGACAGGCTTGAGAATCGCTGGGTAAGACCCGACCACTATATGACACAGTTCATCAGCGGTCATGGGGACTTTAACAGCAAACTCAAGACGTTCGGCTTGAGCGAAGTGGACACGTGCGACTGCGGCAGTGAGGAAACCCCCCACCATATCCTCGAGGAATGTCCTCTCTTCGAAGAAGACCGTCAAACACTGCGGAACGCGATACGCGAACTAAAGTTAGACTGGCCAGAAGAAAAGTGGGAGTTTATAACGAAGGACGTATACCCCCACTTCCTCCAGTTCACAAGGAGCGTCCTGCGGGCAAAGGAGGAGAAGAGAAGGAGAATT
>NW_027468945.1:100000-110000 GCF_051014615.1 Bombus vancouverensis nearcticus
TGTTTCGACGAAATCTAGTCGAACGTTACGATTTCACTTTATTTTTTTAAAAAATTTCATCCACCGGACCAACATGACCGGGACGTTGGAACTTAGAATTTTTTCGCACCGCCACGAAAGTACCGAAAGTTCAACTCGAAATAACTCGAGAAAAAGCGTTATAAGGTATCGAAATTATCAGTGAAATCGTTATGTTTCGACGAAATCTAGTCGAACGTTACGATTTCACTTTATTTTTTTAAAAAATTTCATCCTCCGGACCAACATGACCGGGACGTTGGAACTTAGAATTTTTTCGCACCGCCACGAAAGTACCGAAAGTTCAACTCGAAATAACTCGAGAAAAAGCGTTATAAGGTGTCGAAATTATCAGCGAAATCGTTATGTTTCGACGAAATCTAGTCGAAAGTAGCGATTTCACTTTATTTTTTTAAAAAATTTCATCCACCGGACCAACATGACCGGGACGTTGGAACTTAGAATTTTTTCGCACCGCCACGAAAGTACCGAAAGTTCAACTCGAAATAACTCGAGAAAAAGCGTTATAAGGTATCGAAATTATCAGTGAAATCGTTATGTTTCGACGAAATCTAGTCGAACGTTACGATTTCACTTTATTTTTTTAAAAAATTTCATCCACCGGACCAACATGACCGGGACGTTGGGACTTAGAATTTTTTCGCACCGCCACGAAAGTACCGAAAGTTCAACTCGAAATAACTCGAGAAAAAGCGTTATAAGGTATCGAAATTATCAGCGAAATCGTTATGTTTCGACGAAATCTAGTCGAACGTTACGATTTCACTTTATTTTTTTAAAAAATTTCATCCACCGGACCAACATGACCGGGACGTTGGAACTTAGAATTTTTTCGCACCGCCACGAAAGTACCGAAAGTTCAACTCGAAATAACTCGTTAAAAAGTGTTACGAGGTACGGATGTTTTTACATAAATCGTTATAACTCGATAAAATACGTCGGGATTAAGCGTTTATATCGTCGGCAGACGGATATAAAAACGTTCGGACCGACACGACCGGTCGTTGGAACATAGAAAAATTCCGAGCCGGTACGTTGGGACTTGGAAAAATGCCGAGTGCGAAAAAGTTTTTTCGAGTTTACTCGGTTAAAAGCGTTACAAGGTATGAATTTTTTTGCATAAATCGACGTAACACGACAAAATACGTCGGGATTAATGGTTTATTTCCGTCCGAGAACGATTTTTAAAAACGGACCTATGCGGCCGGTCGTTCGAACTTGGAAAATTTTCGGACCGAACACTCTTTTCGAGTTAATTCGTTAAAAAGCGTTACGAGGTACGAATATTTTTACATAAATCGTTATAACTCGATAAAATACGTCGGGATTAAGCGTTTATATCGTCGGCAGACGGATATAAAAACGTTCGGACCGACACGACCGGTCGTTGGAACATAGAAAAATTCCGAGCCGGTACGTTGGGACTTGGAAAAATGCCGAGTGCGAAAAAGTTTTTTCGAGTTTACTCGGTTAAAAGCGTTACAAGGTATGAATTTTTTTGCATAAATCGACGTAACACGACAAAATACGTCGGGATTAATGGTTTATTTCCGTCCGAGAACGATTTTTAAAAACGGACCTATGCGGCCGGTCGTTCGAACTTGGAAAATTTTCGGACCGAACACTCTTTTCGAGTTAATTCGTTAAAAAGCGTTACGAGGTACGAATATTTTTACATAAATCGTTATAACTCGATAAAATACGTCGGGATTAAGCGTTTATATCGTCGGCAGACGGATATAAAAACGTTCGGACCGACACGACCGGTCGTTGGAACATAGAAAAATTCCGAGCCGGTACGTTGGGACTTAGAAAAATTCCGAGTGCGAAAAAGTTTTTTCGAGTTTATTCGTTAAAAAGCGTTATAAGGTATAAATTTTTTTACGGGAATCGTTATATCTCTATTAAATACGTCGGGATTAAACATTTTGATCGATTTTTTCAAAAAATTAGCGTTCGCCGAACTGACACGACTGGGATATTTTTCTAATTTTTTCGTTAATTAACGTTACAAGGTATATATTTTTTTGCATATTTCTACTTATTTTAACGTATTGTAATTGATTATAAACTTGTTTGTTTTCCGTATTCGATAAAAGAGTATGTTTACTGATGCAATTTTTCGGTGAAAAAAAAAATTAATTTTTTGGTAAAAATGCATTTCTATTATGTTAATAAAACGTCTGGTAATGTATTTCGATGGTTGGATATTGGCTTTGTGTAGTAGTGATCGAGCGTTCGCGAGACTAAGTTCCAGCGTCCCTTCCGAACGGTACGTTGCTACGGAGGTTTTGCACCGTAAGCGCGCGGCCGCTAGCCCGGCCGGCGCCGGCCTTCCGGCTGGCGCTTTCGTATCTATAAGAGAGACGTCGAGCCGGACGGTTCGGTCGGAGCAGCGTTGAGCGCGTGGCTATTCTACGGCCTCGGTTGAGAATTCAGTCACCGCTCCTCGAGTCTTAGTGTATTTTACGCTATTTCTCGACTGTTCCTCCGTTCTCGTACTGGTTTTTTCTCTACACTGCTGCGCCGCGGGTCGCTGTCCTGGACGTAATGACCAAATATCGTGGCAAGGTTCCCCTGAGTCGGGAAGCTGGTGACCTGTGTGTACGTATTCTAACAAAAGTTGTTAGATGCGTGTGTGCTTGTACTAACTGAGTATCGATTCACTCAAGGGATTATAACCGTCTGCTTTCTATAACAACTTCTGCTTTCGCAGAAGTATTCGACGGGCCGGTAGAGCGTACTATCTTTGCGTAGTATGTCTTCTACCGAGAATGTTCTACCGAAAAGGAAGAATATTCTTACGGTATGTCCAGCGCGACGCACTGGGATACGCGCTTGTTCGTTCAGCGTGAGGTGTGTATACGTGCTTTACCGCTAAGATATTCTAAGAGTTGAGAGAGGAGGAGAGATATAAGTCTTTTTACACGAAGACAGCATTATAGAATGTTCCTTTAGAAGTATGATTCTTAAACATTTTATATAATACTATGAGAGAGAGAGAGAGGAGAAGTTGAGAATTACAAAGTGGCTGCGAGCGGCGTTCGAAGATTATTACTGAACTATGGGTGTATCTCGAACGTCGCTAAGAGATATATTTTATAATATATCTATCTTAAGAACGAAAAGTCTCGTCGTACGGTGCTTACGTCCCACCTACGACACGAAGAGAACTTAAACGAAATTTATAAGAATTGTTATACGAATAAGATCCCTGGTTGATCCTGCCAGTAGTCATATGCTTGTCTCAAAGATTAAGCCATGCATGTCTCAGTACATGCCGCATTAAGGTGAAACCGCGAATGGCTCATTAAATCAGTTATGGTTTCTTAGATCATACCTACATTTACTTGGATAACTGTGGTAATTCTAGAGCTAATACATGCAAACAGATTCCGACCAGAGATGGTAGGAATGCTTTTATTAGATCAAAACCAATCGGTGGCGGATGGCTCGTCTGTCCGTCCATCGTTTGTTTTGGTGACTCTGAATAACTTTGTGCTGATCGCATGGTCGTCTAGCACCGGCGACGCATCTTTCAAATGTCTGCCTTATCAACTGTCGATGGTAGGTTCTGCGCCTACCATGGTTGTAACGGGTAACGGGGAATCAGGGTTCGATTCCGGAGAGGGAGCCTGAGAAACAGCTACCACATCCAAGGAAGGCAGCAGGCGCGCAAATTACCCACTCCCGGCACGGGGAGGTAGTGACGAAAAATAACGATACGGGACTCATCCGAGGCCCCGTAATCGGAATGAGTACACTTTAAATCCTTTAACGAGGACCAATTGGAGGGCAAGTCTGGTGCCAGCAGCCGCGGTAATTCCAGCTCCAATAGCGTATATTAAAGTTGTTGCGGTTAAAAAGCTCGTAGTTGAATCTGTGTGTCACAGTGTCGGTTCACCGCTCGCGGTGTTTAACTGGCATTATGTGGTACGTCCTATCGGTGGGCTTAGCTCCTCGCGGGCGGTCCAACTAATATCCCATCGCGGTGCTCTTCACTGAGTGTCGAGGTGGGCCGATACGTTTACTTTGAACAAATTAGAGTGCTTAAAGCAGGCTACCTTCGCCTGAATACTGTGTGCATGGAATAATGGAATAGGACCTCGGTTCTATTTTGTTGGTTTTCGGAGCCCCGAGGTAATGATTAATAGGGACAGATGGGGGCATTCGTATTGCGACGTTAGAGGTGAAATTCTTGGATCGTCGCAAGACGGACAGAAGCGAAAGCATTTGCCAAAAATGTTTTCATTAATCAAGAACGAAAGTTAGAGGTTCGAAGGCGATCAGATACCGCCCTAGTTCTAACCATAAACGATGCCAGCCAGCGATCCGCCGAAGTTCCTCCGATGACTCGGCGGGCAGCTTCCGGGAAACCAAAGCTTTTGGGTTCCGGGGGAAGTATGGTTGCAAAGCTGAAACTTAAAGGAATTGACGGAAGGGCACCACCAGGAGTGGAGCCTGCGGCTTAATTTGACTCAACACGGGAAACCTCACCAGGCCCGGACACCGGAAGGATTGACAGATTGATAGCTCTTTCTTGATTCGGTGGGTGGTGGTGCATGGCCGTTCTTAGTTGGTGGAGCGATTTGTCTGGTTAATTCCGATAACGAACGAGACTCTAGCCTGCTAAATAGACGTAACTTATGGTATCTCGAAGGCCCCCGGCTTCGGTCGGTGGGTTTTTACTACCAACGTACAAACAAATCTTCTTAGAGGAACAGGCGGCTTCTAGCCGCACGAGATTGAGCAATAACAGGTCTGTGATGCCCTTAGATGTTCTGGGCCGCACGCGCGCTACACTGAAGGAATCAGCGTGTTTTCCCTGGCCGAAAGGCCCGGGTAACCCGCTGAACCTCCTTCGTGCTAGGGATTGGGGCTTGCAATTATTCCCCATGAACGAGGAATTCCCAGTAAGCGCGAGTCATAAGCTCGCGTTGATTACGTCCCTGCCCTTTGTACACACCGCCCGTCGCTACTACCGATTGAATGATTTAGTGAGGTCTTCGGACTGGTGCGCGGCCAATGTGATAAGCATTGCCGATGTTACCGGGAAGATGACCAAACTTGATCATTTAGAGGAAGTAAAAGTCGTAACAAGGTTTCCGTAGGTGAACCTGCGGAAGGATCATTAACGATACGATACCAAAAGAATTTGACTTGAACACATATAAAAACTATGAAATATATATCAATGGTCGGTAAGGAGCTGTACTCCTCCTGTATCGACGAAAGTATATACGACGTATTAACAAGCTATATACTTTAACAAACGAAAACGCCAGGGAGCTTGGCAACCTCCGTTGGCACGAATAGTAATATTCTTAAGGAGGAGACGACCCTCCAGCTACGGAATTATACGAAGAGAAGGTGGCACTCTCTCTCGATCATCGGGATGAAGAGATATGTATAAGTATAAAAACGAAATGCGAATGAAACTTATTCGAGGCGCCTGCGTGAGGTCGTAAACAGAAAGACCCGCCGTCTCCGAATAAAACATATATATATATGAAATTCTAATAAAAGGGAACTCTAGCTTCGAAAGAGCCAACAAAAGTTAAGGCTCGATATCAAACGAAAAAAATTACGATGGAAACCACGTGTAAAGAGAAATGCAGTCGTGGCGCCTGCGAGAGGCCGTACACAGAAAGACCCGCCGTCACGATCTCGTATTTCGTATTTGCATCGTGGAAACCGTACGAACGAATATAAAAGTCCATGCAAACTAATAAGAAAATCTCTAAAGTGCCTCGTGTCGGAGAGATCATGCTCGCCTATTCTCTTCTATGTTTCGTGGTCTGTGTTGCGTTTGTTCTCCTCCTAGCAACGGGACATATCGAAGACTCCTCTTTGGGATCGAACGAAGCGTCTAGAACGAGTCGACGAGAGCGAAAGAACTTGTAGCGAGTCGCGCAGAGCGAAAGGATACCGATATACATCTTCGAAGGTTCTCTTCGAAGATCCATGGATACCTTCTGCGTCGACTTCTCTCGTCTCTTTCATCGAAACTCTCGTCGTTCTCGAAACGTGCTTCCTACCCACAGGGCGTGTGCTCTTCGTGTGTCGTTTCGTTCGAAATAACGAAACCACGTGTAACATACTCGTGGATCGGGTAACCTAGAACGAAGACGCATCGCGTGGATGTTGGCCCGCTATGCGACGATGACCGATGATGATGATGATACGATGTCGATGTCGATGTCGATGTCGATGTCGATGTCGACGACGACGACGACGATGAAGACGATGTGTAGCAACGATTCGTAACTAGTGTAGCCGAAGTTCGTTCAGAGGGGAATGCCGCCGGCTTCGAAGCCTCGATGTCGTGAGTCGGACACCCGTGCCGTCGCTAGAGTTTTTCAAACTCTGCTTCTGGATATTGGGACGAAAGACCGCTCGAGGACGACGACAGCCGTGCGTGCGTATCCCATCGAATTTTTTTACACCACCTGAACGAGACTAAAGTTTCGTCTAGTTGATCGTCTACCGTCGCATAATGTATATTATATACCGTTCAGAGGGGACCGGCTGTCTATCCTCGTTGTCGTGAGTCGGACACCCGTGCCGTCGCTAGAGTTTTTCAAACTCTGCTTCTGGATATTGGGACGAAAGACCGCGCGAGGACGACGGATTCGAGTTCCATCGAATTTTTGATGTACACACTACCTGAACGAGACTTAAAGTTTCATATAATATACCGTTCAGAGGGGACCGGCTGTCTTTCCTCGTTGTCGTGAGTCGGACACCCGTGCCGTCGCTAGAGTTTTTCAAACTCTGCTTCTGGATATTGGGACGAAAGACCGCGCGAGGACGACGGATGCGAGTTCCATCGAATTTTTGATGTACACACTACCTGAACGAGACTTAGTTTCATCCAGTTTGTCGTCTATCATCGCATATATATAATATACCGTTCAGAGGGGACCGGCTGTCTATCCTCGTTGTCGTGAGTCGGACACCCGTGCCGTCGCTAGAGTTTTTCAAACTCTGCTTCTGGATGTTGGGACGAAAGACCGCGCGAGGACGATGGATGAGAGTCCCATCGAATTTTTGATTTACAAGACACACACACTACCTGAACGAGACTAAAGTTTCATCGAGTTTATCGTCGTCGCATAACCCGTTCGGAGGGAACCGGCTGTCTATCCTCGTTGTCGTGAGTCGGACACCCGTGCCGTCGCTAGAGCTTTTCAAACTCTGCTTCTGGATGTTGGGACGAAAGACCGCGCGAGGACGATGGCTGCGAGTACCATCGAATTTTTGTTTTTTTTTTTTAAAAAAAAACATCACCCGAACGGAGATGTGTTCTATCTTTCGTCGATTTTTCATGCTTTCAGTCGTCGCGTGGTCGCCATCCGTTCGGAGGGGATCGCCGGCTTCGAAACCTCGATGTCGTGAGTCGGACACCCGTGCCGTCGCTAGAGTTTTTCAAACTCTGCTTCTGGATATTGGGACGAAAGACCGCTCGAGGCGGACGGCCGCGCAAATCCCATCGAATCTTTACTATCACCCGAACGATGGAGAGATGCACGCGCGCTGTTTCTTGAATAATTGGACGAGAGAGTAGAATCAAACACATATAAAACATGGGCTAGCCACCGTCCTTACTCGTTCGCGAGATCGTGTGCTGTACAGAGGATTCAGAATCGGGTGTATATATCCCCGTCGTTTCCTGACGAACGGAGCTTCGATCTCGATGGTTGTTATATATCATAATGTACTTTACGCCCGGCCGGCGAACGCGCGTATCTTCGCGCGTTCGTCGGTTTCTTTTTTTTCGAACGTTTTTGTGTCGTCAATCCTATGGCGACTTCTGCGCGTTCGATTCCCGTTGGTCGAACGTGACGGAACTCGGCTTCGCTAGAACCGAGAAGAGTACATTTGAGTATTGAACTGTTGCAAAATTTATAAAAGATTACCCTGAACGGTGGATCACTTGGCTCGTGGGTCGATGAAGAACGCAGCTAATTGCGCGTCAACGTGTGAACTGCAGGACACATGAACATCGACATTTCGAACGCACATTGCGGTCCACGGATACAATTCCTGGACCACGCCTGGCTGAGGGTTGCTCACGTAAACCTAAGACTGCTTGCGTTGCGTATCGTTACTCTCCGTATCTGTCTCTCTCTGTCCCTTCTTGCCTTAACAACCCGCCGTCGTTCTTTATATAAGAGAACGTTTCAGAGTCGGACGAAGGTACAAGAACGAGGATACGAATAAGAGCGGACGGAGAGAACATACGCGACGTACGAGCGATTGTTGGACGCTCGTCGGCGTTCGTCGCGGTCGTGCAGAGACCGTGCAAGTCGTACGCATGCTCGATATATAATCTATCGTGTTCACGGGAGACTACGAAACTCTACCTCTGTCTCTCTCTGTCCCTTCTTGCCTTGACAACCCGCCGTCGTTCTTCTTAAAAACTGTAAGAGAACGTTTCCGAGTCGGACGAAGGTATACGAAGGGATACGAATAAGAGCGGAGAGAACCGTCACGGACCTGCGTGAGTGCTCGCGGCGTCGTGAGTCGTCCTTACGAGGGCGACCGCCCGCTTATGCACCGCTTCGTGTATCGGTTATCGAACGTATATACTCGTAGTGTTCTCCTCGTGACCGATTTTTTTTTCATATCAGGCGATATATGCTACGTTTGCCGGTGTTCGACGCACGAAGGTCCGCGCCCCCGACGTCGTCTTAAACGAATATTATATTTGGCGAGACTGAGAGAGAAAGCAAATATGGGAACTCGGTCGAGAGAGGAGAGAAGAGAGAACCAAAAACCTAAACTCGATGGCGTGCGAAACTTTGCCATAATCTACCGTCTTTTCTCAAGACTCTCGTACAGCCCCAGGGATCGAATGCCCACTCCGTCTCTTCGCGAAAGCGACTGACAACAACGAGGACCGTCGCATCGATGGGTCGTCGTTGCGTTTTACACGCTCTGTGCTTTTTTACAAGCTCCGAAAGTATCAGCCGTAGATCCGGGAACGCACGCGCGAGATTTCTTCGAACGCTCTGACGACTTAGGGAGGTATGATCCCCAGCGTCGCGCGGAGATCGGAGAGTACACGTACTCGTATCGGGACGAATTTTCCCCGTCGTCGTGTATCTCTCTGCCCGCGCGCCTGGCCCCCCCAAAGCCACGTTCGTCGGAAATCTTACATATTTGTAATGCGTGTGCGAACTAGCGTGTGTCTAAGATCGGCTATACACGGGTGCCGCTGTACTACAAGCTCGAGGTGTTTTGCGCAGCGTTTCTGTACCCGAGGAAGATGCGCATGTGAGTCCGTTACGAAGTTGTTCGTACGGTCGTCGTCGGAGAGATCGTAGACGAGGAAGAAGACGATCCCCTTTGGCGAGGCTCGAGAAAAAACTTTGAGAGAGACGAGGTATACACGCGAGTACGACTATGTCGTGCGCGCGTGTGATTTTTTTTTTATGGCAATTCGGTGCTTCGAGAATAGAGAAAAGAGAGTGTTGGTCATCCCATGCCTCTTCGTCGTCTATCGCTGGACCGCGCATCCTAACGTCGCGCCGGTCGTCCAGTCCCCGAACACACACACCCGACGGTACGTCTCGCTCGCTTTTTCACTTGCGTGAGTTCCCGTACCGGGAACCGCTGGAATCGTCGAGAGAAGAGAAACGGCTGTAGGAGAAAAAGAGGACGGACGTTAAAAACCGGACGATCGTTACACGGATGTCTTGCGTGAGTCTTAGCTCGAACATGATACGACGAACGAAGTTTGGCACTTTGGCGAGATGCATAAAACGCTCGTACATACATATATATATATATATTGTATATCGAATAGAGAGTGTTCTCCTTCTATTCGATTTTTTTTTCTCTTTGAGGCGATTTTCGCATAGAGAAATACACACACCACCTTCTCTCGCGCCGAATCTTTCCGAGCTTTCGTTTTCTGCGAGTCTACGCAAAACACGACACGAACGAATTTTCGTTT
>NW_027468945.1:112500-115000 GCF_051014615.1 Bombus vancouverensis nearcticus
GGGCCTGGGCGAGCTGAACGGGACGCGGCGTATCTATCTCTCTCGGGAGTGGATATCGTCGCGCACCCCGGATCCGAGCTCGGTCCCGTGCCTTGGCCTCCCGCGGATCTTCCTTGCTGCGAGGCTTCCGTGGCGGTTATACCGTCGCGGTCGTTCTCTTCGGCCGCCATTCAACGCTCAGCTCAGAACTGGCACGGACTAGGGGAATCCGACTGTCTAATTAAAACAAAGCATTGCGATGGCCCCCAAGGGTGTTGACGCAATGTGATTTCTGCCCAGTGCTCTGAATGTCAACGTGAAGAAATTCAAAAAAGCGCGGGTAAACGGCGGGAGTAACTATGACTCTCTTAAGGTTTCCACAGGCCTCGTCATTAGATTAGTGACGTTACAAGGGCGGTGTGTCGCTTGGACTTGGTCGCGCTTGCTATATAGCGAGGTGCGGCCGGTCTTGGCGGCGCATCGCCATATTTTTTTTTAAGCCGAATTCGTGCTACACGAAACGGAAAAGGTGAACAGCAGCCTCGTCATCTGACTAGTGACGTTATAAAAGAAAGCAATACGCCGCTGGCACTTTGCCGCGCGTGCTCGAAAAGCAATACGCCGCTGGGACTTGGCTGTGCGCGCCAGAAAGTAATATGCCGCTGGCCCTTAGCCGCGTTCGCCCAAAAACGATACGCCGCTGGGACTTAGGCGGATGAGCTGGAAGGTGGCATGGCTTGCCTACGTGTGTGCTGGAAGAGCCGCGCGAGGGTTGCTGGTTGAGCGAGGCGATCTTGCTCGTTGGGTGGCGGGACGTTGGAAAACGGCTTGTCTCCAACGATGGAAGAGTCATAGTTGCTTAGGGGCAGGCGGGGCTTTGGCCCCGTTTGCTCAAGTCGCACTCCTACCTCCTCGTGGTACCGCCGGTAACATACTCATTTGTGTCAGCGCGGGGCGCATCCCCCCGGACACCGAGTATGGCCAAATGGAGTGCGGCGATGAAGGAGCGAGAGACGAAACCAAAAAATCGGCTTGCCGATCTAACGATGAATTTCATCGTGAAGTATGGAATTATCTCCCTGTAAGGAACTCGTTCCTTGATTAGCTATGGCGCGACTTGGCAGTAATAAGGTTAACGATTGGGCATGTTTGAGGAAAATAATAGAATAAATATCATGGTAAATAAAGACATAGAAAGCGCCTCGGACGCGGCATCTCTCGGTCCCGGAGACGTCGCGGCGGATTCTTCCGCTCTGGAGGGGACCTCTGTTGACGATTTGGCTTCATCCCCGGACACGATTGACATCATGGTACCGATCGTGGGTGACCAGGTTGCCTGCCCTGTCTGCCAGAAAAGGGAAATCGACCTTTTCTTTTTGTCATTGTCAGACTTAGGGCGGCACCTGGAGCAACATCATGTGACAGCCCGCATCCAATGGAGATGCAAAGACTGTGGGAAAGGCTTTCCGAAGCTTCATGGGGCCAGATGCCACCTGCCTCATTGTAGAGGAACAAGTCAAGGACCCAGTGGTTCATATAGATGCGAAACCTGCCCCATGAGCTTTGGGACGCTTAGAGGGCTATCTACCCACGAGCGGCATGCGCACCCTGCCGTAAGAAATGTCAAAAGGAGGGGAACGGACCCCCCTGAGAAAAAATGGACGGCGGAGGAGTTGGCTCAGTTGAGGGAACTTTGGGAGATATATAAAGACCACAAATTCCCCAACAAAATGATCAGTGAGATCCTCACCAGCAAGACGATCGAACAAATCAGATACCAGCGTAAAAAGCTGAGGCTGATTGGTGAGGAAACAAGTTCCCAAGAGCCCACTCAGGTGACAGAGGGAGGGTGCGATCCCGTTGATCCAGGCAATGCGTGTTTCGAAGAACCTGGAGTCAGCGGTCTAGAATATGAACAGTGGAGACTCCAGCTAGAGTCCGCAATAATGACACAAGTCGAGGTGCCACCTGTTTTAAGGTGGGTCCACACTCGACTGATGACAATCTGGGTCTCTCTCAAGGGAAATAGGGAAGCCCTTGAGAGTGCTATAAATGAATTTTTAGAATTCACGCTCTATGGAGCCATAAAAGAAATTAATAGTAAAAAGAGGGCAAGTTCAGTTAAGAACAAGAGGATTGGTCACCAAGGAAAGAAAAAAGGTAATAGAAATGCTAGAAAAAGATACTCATACGCTCGTTGCCAGGAGTTGTTTACAGAAAATCCAAGGAGGTTGGCCGATGCCGTAATAAATGATGATCGGGCCTTCCTCCAACCGGCTAGGGATCTGCCTGATGCCGAGGAAGTGAGGAGGCTTTATGAGGATTTATGGGGCCAGACAGGACCTGTTGAAGCCCCCGTCCCAGGAAGTAGAGCCTCTGAGCTTTCCTTATGCGAGGTCTTCCCGCCAATTGCTGTTGAGGATGTGGCGGAGAAATTGAGCAGAATAAGAATGAAGGCTGCAGCAGGACCGGATGGCTTCCAGAAGGAACACCTTCTGATCCCTGGCCTGCCCACCATTTT
>NW_027468945.1:120000-130000 GCF_051014615.1 Bombus vancouverensis nearcticus
GCGTTATAAGGTATCGAAATTATCAGTGAAATCGTTATGTTTCGACGAAATCTAGTCGAACGTTACGATTTCACTTTATTTTTTTAAAAAATTTCATCCACCGGACCAACATGACCGGGACGTTGGAACTTAGAATTTTTTCGCACCGCCACGAAAGTACTGAAAGTTCAACTCGAAATAACTCGAGAAAAAGCGTTATAAGGTATCGAAATTATCAGTGAAATCGTTATGTTTCGACGAAATCTAGTCGAAAGTAGCGATTTCACTTTATTTTTTTAAAAAATTTCATGCACCGGACCAACATGACCGGGACGTTGGAACTTAGAATTTTTTCGCACCGCCACGAAAGTACCGAAAGTTCAACTCGAAATAACTCGAGAAAAAGCGTTATAAGGTATCGAAATTATCAGCGAAATCGTTATGTTTCGACGAAATCTAGTCGAAAGTAGCGATTTCACTTTATTTTTTTAAAAAATTTCATCCACCGGACCAACATGACCGGGACGTTGGAACTTAGAATTTTTTCGCACCGCCACGAAAGTACCGAAAGTTCAACTCGAAATAACTCGAGAAAAAGCGTTATAAGGTATCGAAATTATCAGTGAAATCGTTATGTTTCGACGAAATCTAGTCGAACGTTACGATTTCACTTTATTTTTTTAAAAAATTTCATCCACCGGACCAACATGACCGGGACGTTGGAACTTAGAATTTTTTCGCACCGCCACGAAAGTACCGAAAGTTCAACTCGAAATAACTCGAGAAAAAGCGTTATAAGGTATCGAAATTATCAGTGAAATCGTTATGTTTCGACGAAATCTAGTCGAACGTTACGATTTCACTTTATTTTTTTTAAAAATTTCATCCACCGGACCAACATGACCGGGACGTTGGAACTTAGAATTTTTTCGCACCGCCACGAAAGTACCGGAAGTTCAACTCGAAATAACTCGAGAAAAAGCGTTATAAGGTATCGAAATTATCAGTGAAATCGTTATGTTTCGACGAAATCTAGTCGAACGTTACGATTTCACTTTATTTTTTTTAAAAATTTCATCCGCCGGACCAACATGACTGGGACGTTGGAACTTTGAATTTTTTCGCCCCGTTACGAAAAGGCCGAAAGTTCCCCTCGAAATAACTCGTTAAAAAGTGTTACGAGGTACGGATGTTTTTACATAAATCGTTATAACTCGATAAAATACGTCGGGATTAAGCGTTTATATCGTCGGCAGACGGATATAAAAACGTTCGGACCGACACGACCGGTCGTTGGAACATAGAAAAATTCCGAGCCGGTACGTTGGGACTTGGAAAAATTCCGAGTGCGAAAAAGTTTTTTCGAGTTTACTCGGTTAAGAGCGTTACAAGGTATGAATTTTTTTGCATAAATCGACGTAACACGACAAAATACGTCGGGATTAATGGTTTATTTCCGTCCGAGAACGATTTTTAAAAACGGACCTATGCGGCCGGTCGTTCGAACTTGGAAAATTTTCGGACCGAACACTCTTTTCGAGTTAATTCGTTAAAAAGCGTTACGAGGTACGAATATTTTTACATAAATCGTTATAACTCGATAAAATACGTCGGGATTAAGCGTTTATATCGTCGGCAGACGGATATAAAAACGTTCGGACCGACACGACCGGTCGTTGGAACATAGAAAAATTCCGAGCCGGTACGTTGGGACTTGGAAAAATTCCGAGTGCGAAAAAGTTTTTTCGAGTTTACTCGGTTAAGAGCGTTACAAGGTATGAATTTTTTTGCATAAATCGACGTAACACGACAAAATACGTCGGGATTAATGGTTTATTTCCGTCCGAGAACGATTTTTAAAAACGGACCTATGCGGCCGGTCGTTCGAACTTGGAAAATTTTCGGACCGAACACTCTTTTCGAGTTAATTCGTTAAAAAGCGTTACGAGGTACGAATATTTTTACATAAATCGTTATAACTCGATAAAATACGTCGGGATTAAGCGTTTATATCGTCGGCAGACGGATATAAAAACGTTCGGACCGACACGACCGGTCGTTGGAACATAGAAAAATTCCGAGCCGGTACGTTGGGACTTAGAAAAATTCCGAGTGCGAAAAAGTTTTTTCGAGTTTATTCGTTAAAAAGCGTTATAAGGTATAAATTTTTTTACGGGAATCGTTATATCTCTATTAAATACGTCGGGATTAAACATTTTGATCGATTTTTTCAAAAAATTAGCGTTCGCCGAACTGACACGACTGGGATATTTTTCTAATTTTTTCGTTAATTAACGTTACAAGGTATATATTTTTTTGCATATTTCTACTTATTTTAACGTATTGTAATTGATTATAAACTTGTTTGTTTTCCGTATTCGATAAAAGAGTATGTTTACTGATGCAATTTTTCGGTGAAAAAAAAAATTAATTTTTTGTAAAAATGCATTTCTATTATGTTAATAAAACGTCTGGTAATGTATTTCGATGGTTGGATATTGGCTTTGTATAGTAGTGATCGAGCGTTCGCGAGACTAAGTTCCAGCGTCCCTTCCGAACGGTACGTTGCTACGGAGGTTTTGCACCGTAAGCGCGCGGCCGCTAGCCCGGCCGGCGCCGGCCTTCCGGCTGGCGCTTTCGTATCTATAAGAGAGACGTCGAGCCGGACGGTTCGGTCGGAGCAGCGTTGAGCGCGTGGCTATTCTACGGCCTCGGTTGAGAATTCAGTCACCGCTCCTCGAGTCTTAGTGTATTTTACGCTATTTCTCGACTGTTCCTCCGTTCTCGTACTGGTTTTTTCTCTACACTGCTGCGCCGCGGGTCGCTGTCCTGGACGTAATGACCAAATATCGTGGCAAGGTTCCCCTGAGTCGGGAAGCTGGTGACCTGTGTGTACGTATTCTAACAAAAGTTGTTAGATGCGTGTGTGCTTGTACTAACTGAGTATCGATTCACTCAAGGGATTATAACCGTCTGCTTTCTATAACAACTTCTGCTTTCGCAGAAGTATTCGACGGGCCGGTAGAGCGTACTATCTTTGCGTAGTATGTCTTCTACCGAGAATGTTCTACCGAAAAGGAAGAATATTCTTACGGTATGTCCAGCGCGACGCACTGGGATACGCGCTTGTTCGTTCAGCGTGAGGTGTGTATACGTGCTTTACCGCTAAGATATTCTAAGAGTTGAGAGAGGAGGAGAGATATAAGTCTTTTTACACGAAGACAGCATTATAGAATGTTCCTTTAGAAGTATGATTCTTAAACATTTTATATAATACTATGAGAGAGAGAGAGGAGAAGTTGAGAATTACAAAGTGGCTGCGAGCGGCGTTCGAAGATTATTACTGAACTATGGGTGTATCTCGAACGTCGCTAAGAGATATATTTTATAATATATCTATCTTAAGAACGAAAAGTCTCGTCGTACGGTGCTTACGTCCCACCTACGACACGAAGAGAACTTAAACGAAATTTATAAGAATTGTTATACGAATAAGATCCCTGGTTGATCCTGCCAGTAGTCATATGCTTGTCTCAAAGATTAAGCCATGCATGTCTCAGTACATGCCGCATTAAGGTGAAACCGCGAATGGCTCATTAAATCAGTTATGGTTTCTTAGATCATACCTACATTTACTTGGATAACTGTGGTAATTCTAGAGCTAATACATGCAAACAGATTCCGACCAGAGATGGTAGGAATGCTTTTATTAGATCAAAACCAATCGGTGGCGGATGGCTCGTCTGTCCGTCCATCGTTTGTTTTGGTGACTCTGAATAACTTTGTGCTGATCGCATGGTCGTCTAGCACCGGCGACGCATCTTTCAAATGTCTGCCTTATCAACTGTCGATGGTAGGTTCTGCGCCTACCATGGTTGTAACGGGTAACGGGGAATCAGGGTTCGATTCCGGAGAGGGAGCCTGAGAAACAGCTACCACATCCAAGGAAGGCAGCAGGCGCGCAAATTACCCACTCCCGGCACGGGGAGGTAGTGACGAAAAATAACGATACGGGACTCATCCGAGGCCCCGTAATCGGAATGAGTACACTTTAAATCCTTTAACGAGGACCAATTGGAGGGCAAGTCTGGTGCCAGCAGCCGCGGTAATTCCAGCTCCAATAGCGTATATTAAAGTTGTTGCGGTTAAAAAGCTCGTAGTTGAATCTGTGTGTCACAGTGTCGGTTCACCGCTCGCGGTGTTTAACTGGCATTATGTGGTACGTCCTATCGGTGGGCTTAGCTCCTCGCGGGCGGTCCAACTAATATCCTATCGCGGTGCTCTTCACTGAGTGTCGAGGTGGGCCGATACGTTTACTTTGAACAAATTAGAGTGCTTAAAGCAGGCTACCTTCGCCTGAATACTGTGTGCATGGAATAATGGAATAGGACCTCGGTTCTATTTTGTTGGTTTTCGGAGCCCCGAGGTAATGATTAATAGGGACAGATGGGGGCATTCGTATTGCGACGTTAGAGGTGAAATTCTTGGATCGTCGCAAGACGGACAGAAGCGAAAGCATTTGCCAAAAATGTTTTCATTAATCAAGAACGAAAGTTAGAGGTTCGAAGGCGATCAGATACCGCCCTAGTTCTAACCATAAACGATGCCAGCCAGCGATCCGCCGAAGTTCCTCCGATGACTCGGCGGGCAGCTTCCGGGAAACCAAAGCTTTTGGGTTCCGGGGGAAGTATGGTTGCAAAGCTGAAACTTAAAGGAATTGACGGAAGGGCACCACCAGGAGTGGAGCCTGCGGCTTAATTTGACTCAACACGGGAAACCTCACCAGGCCCGGACACCGGAAGGATTGACAGATTGATAGCTCTTTCTTGATTCGGTGGGTGGTGGTGCATGGCCGTTCTTAGTTGGTGGAGCGATTTGTCTGGTTAATTCCGATAACGAACGAGACTCTAGCCTGCTAAATAGACGTAACTTATGGTATCTCGAAGGCCCCCGGCTTCGGTCGGTGGGTTTTTACTACCAACGTACAAACAAATCTTCTTAGAGGAACAGGCGGCTTCTAGCCGCACGAGATTGAGCAATAACAGGTCTGTGATGCCCTTAGATGTTCTGGGCCGCACGCGCGCTACACTGAAGGAATCAGCGTGTTTTCCCTGGCCGAAAGGCCCGGGTAACCCGCTGAACCTCCTTCGTGCTAGGGATTGGGGCTTGCAATTATTCCCCATGAACGAGGAATTCCCAGTAAGCGCGAGTCATAAGCTCGCGTTGATTACGTCCCTGCCCTTTGTACACACCGCCCGTCGCTACTACCGATTGAATGATTTAGTGAGGTCTTCGGACTGGTGCGCGGCCAATGTGATAAGCATTGCCGATGTTACCGGGAAGATGACCAAACTTGATCATTTAGAGGAAGTAAAAGTCGTAACAAGGTTTCCGTAGGTGAACCTGCGGAAGGATCATTAACGATACGATACCAAAAGAATTTGACTTGAACACATATAAAAACTATGAAATATATATCAATGGTCGGTAAGGAGCTGTACTCCTCCTGTATCGACGAAAGTATATACGACGTATTAACAAGCTATATACTTTAACAAACGAAAACGCCAGGGAGCTTGGCAACCTCCGTTGGCACGAATAGTAATATTCTTAAGGAGGAGACGACCCTCCAGCTACGGAATTATACGAAGAGAAGGTGGCACTCTCTCTCGATCATCGGGATGAAGAGATATGTATAAGTATAAAAACGAAATGCGAATGAAACTTATTCGAGGCGCCTGCGTGAGGTCGTAAACAGAAAGACCCGCCGTCTCCGAATAAAACATATATATATATGAAATTCTAATAAAAGGGAACTCTAGCTTCGAAAGAGCCAACAAAAGTTAAGGCTCGATATCAAACGAAAAAAATTACGATGGAAACCACGTGTAAAGAGAAATGCAGTCGTGGCGCCTGCGAGAGGCCGTACACAGAAAGACCCGCCGTCACGATCTCGTATTTCGTATTTGCATCGTGGAAACCGTACGAACGAATATAAAAGTCCATGCAAACTAATAAGAAAATCTCTAAAGTGCCTCGTGTCGGAGAGATCATGCTCGCCTATTCTCTTCTATGTTTCGTGGTCTGTGTTGCGTTTGTTCTCCTCCTAGCAACGGGACATATCGAAGACTCCTCTTTGGGATCGAACGAAGCGTCTAGAACGAGTCGACGAGAGCGAAAGAACTTGTAGCGAGTCGCGCAGAGCGAAAGGATACCGATATACATCTTCGAAGGTTCTCTTCGAAGATCCATGGATACCTTCTGCGTCGACTTCTCTCGTCTCTTTCATCGAAACTCTCGTCGTTCTCGAAACGTGCTTCCTACCCACAGGGCGTGTGCTCTTCGTGTGTCGTTTCGTTCGAAATAACGAAACCACGTGTAACATACTCGTGGATCGGGTAACCTAGAACGAAGACGCATCGCGTGGATGTTGGCCCGCTATGCGACGATGACCGATGATGATGATGATACGATGTCGATGTCGATGTCGATGTCGATGTCGACGACGACGACGATGAAGACGATGTGTAGCAACGATTCGTAACTAGTGTAGCCGAAGTTCGTTCAGAGGGGAATGCCGCCGGCTTCGAAGCCTCGATGTCGTGAGTCGGACACCCGTGCCGTCGCTAGAGTTTTTCAAACTCTGCTTCTGGATATTGGGACGAAAGACCGCTCGAGGACGACGACAGCCGTGCGTGCGTATCCCATCGAATTTTTTTACACCACCTGAACGAGACTAAAGTTTCGTCTAGTTGATCGTCTACCGTCGCATAATGTATATTATATACCGTTCAGAGGGGACCGGCTGTCTATCCTCGTTGTCGTGAGTCGGACACCCGTGCCGTCGCTAGAGTTTTTCAAACTCTGCTTCTGGATATTGGGACGAAAGACCGCGCGAGGACGACGGATTCGAGTTCCATCGAATTTTTGATGTACACACTACCTGAACGAGACTTAAAGTTTCATATAATACACCGTTCAGAGGGGACCGGCTGTCTTTCCTCGTTGTCGTGAGTCGGACACCCGTGCCGTCGCTAGAGTTTTTCAAACTCTGCTTCTGGATATTGGGACGAAAGACCGCGCGAGGACGACGGATGCGAGTTCCATCGAATTTTTGATGTACACACTACCTGAACGAGACTTAGTTTCATCCAGTTTGTCGTCTATCATCGCATATATATAATATACCGTTCAGAGGGGACCGGCTGTCTATCCTCGTTGTCGTGAGTCGGACACCCGTGCCGTCGCTAGAGTTTTTCAAACTCTGCTTCTGGATGTTGGGACGAAAGACCGCGCGAGGACGATGGATGAGAGTCCCATCGAATTTTTGATTTACAAGACACACACACTACCTGAACGAGACTAAAGTTTCATCGAGTTTATCGTCGTCGCATAACCCGTTCGGAGGGAACCGGCTGTCTATCCTCGTTGTCGTGAGTCGGACACCCGTGCCGTCGCTAGAGCTTTTCAAACTCTGCTTCTGGATGTTGGGACGAAAGACCGCGCGAGGACGATGGCTGCGAGTACCATCGAATTTTTGTTTTTTTTTTTTTAAAAAAACATCACCCGAACGGAGATGTGTTCTATCTTTCGTCGATTTTTCATGCTTTCAGTCGTCGCGTGGTCGCCATCCGTTCGGAGGGGATCGCCGGCTTCGAAACCTCGATGTCGTGAGTCGGACACCCGTGCCGTCGCTAGAGTTTTTCAAACTCTGCTTCTGGATATTGGGACGAAAGACCGCTCGAGGCGGACGGCCGCGCAAATCCCATCGAATCTTTACTATCACCCGAACGATGGAGAGATGCACGCGCGCTGTTTCTTGAATAATTGCACGAGAGAGTAGAATCAAACACATATAAAACATGGGCTAGCCACCGTCCTTACTCGTTCGCGAGATCGTGTGCTGTACAGAGGATTCAGAATCGGGTGTATATATCCCCGTCGTTTCCTGACGAACGGAGCTTCGATCTCGATGGTTGTTATATATCATAATGTACTTTACGCCCGGCCGGCGAACGCGCGTATCTTCGCGCGTTCGTCGGTTTCTTTTTTTTCGAACGTTTTTGTGTCGTCAATCCTATGGCGACTTCTGCGCGTTCGATTCCCGTTGGTCGAACGTGACGGAACTCGGCTTCGCTAGAACCGAGAAGAGTACATTTGAGTATTGAACTGTTGCAAAATTTATAAAAGATTACCCTGAACGGTGGATCACTTGGCTCGTGGGTCGATGAAGAACGCAGCTAATTGCGCGTCAACGTGTGAACTGCAGGACACATGAACATCGACATTTCGAACGCACATTGCGGTCCACGGATACAATTCCTGGACCACGCCTGGCTGAGGGTTGCTCACGTAAACCTAAGACTGCTTGCGTTGCGTATCGTTACTCTCCGTATCTGTTTCTCTCTGTCCCTTCTTGCCTTAACAACCCGCCGTCGTTCTTTATATAAGAGAACGTTTCAGAGTCGGACGAAGGTACAAGAACGAGGATACGAATAAGAGCGGACGGAGAGAACATACGCGACGTACGAGCGATTGTTGGACGCTCGTCGGCGTTCGTCGCGGTCGTGCAGAGACCGTGCAAGTCGTACGCATGCTCGATATATAATCTATCGTGTTCACGGGAGACTACGAAACTCTACCTCTGTCTCTCTCTGTCCCTTCTTGCCTTGACAACCCGCCGTCGTTCTTCTTAAAAACTGTAAGAGAACGTTTCCGAGTCGGACGAAGGTATACGAAGGGATACGAATAAGAGCGGAGAGAACCGTCACGGACCTGCGTGAGTGCTCGCGGCGTCGTGAGTCGTCCTTACGAGGGCGACCGCCCGCTTATGCACCGCTTCGTGTATCGGTTATCGAACGTATATACTCGTAGTGTTCTCCTCGTGACCGATTTTTTTTTCATATCAGGCGATATATGCTACGTTTGCCGGTGTTCGACGCACGAAGGTCCGCGCCCCCGACGTCGTCTTAAACGAATATTATATTTGGCGAGACTGAGAGAGAAAGCAAATATGGGAACTCGGTCGAGAGAGGAGAGAAGAGAGAACCAAAAACCTAAACTCGATGGCGTGCGAAACTTTGCCATAATCTACCGTCTTTTCTCAAGACTCTCGTACAGCCCCAGGGATCGAATGCCCACTCCGTCTCTTCGCGAAAGCGACTGACAACAACGAGGACCGTCGCATCGATGGGTCGTCGTTGCGTTTTACACGCTCTGTGCTTTTTTACAAGCTCCGAAAGTATCAGCCGTAGATCCGGGAACGCACGCGCGAGATTTCTTCGAACGCTCTGACGACTTAGGGAGGTATGATCCCCAGCGTCGCGCGGAGATCGGAGAGTACACGTACTCGTATCGGGACGAATTTTCCCCGTCGTCGTGTATCTCTCTGCCCGCGCGCCTGGCCCCCCAAAGCCACGTTCGTCGGAAATCTTACATATTTGTAATGCGTGTGCGAACTAGCGTGTGTCTAAGATCGGCTATACACGGGTGCCGCTGTACTACAAGCTCGAGGTGTTTTGCGCAGCGTTTCTGTACCCGAGGAAGATGCGCATGTGAGTCCGTTACGAAGTTGTTCGTACGGTCGTCGTCGGAGAGATCGTAGACGAGGAAGAAGACGATCCCCTTTGGCGAGGCTCGAGAAAAAACTTTGAGAGAGACGAGGTATACACGCGAGTACGACTATGTCGTGCGCGCGTGTGATTTTTTTTTTTATGGCAATTCGGTGCTTCGAGAATAGAGAAAAGAGAGTGTTGGTCATCCCATGCCTCTTCGTCGTCTATCGCTGGACCGCGCATCCTAACGTCGCGCCGGTCGTCCAGTCCCCGAACACACACACCCGACGGTACGTCTCGCTTGCTTTTTCACTTGCGTGAGTTCCCGTACCGGGAACCGCTGGAATCGTCGAGAGAAGAGAAACGGCTGTAGGAGAAAAAGAGGACGGACGTTAAAAACCGGACGATCGTTACACGGATGTCTTGCGTGAGTCTTAGCTCGAACATGATACGACGAACGAAGTTTG
>NW_027468945.1:132500-152500 GCF_051014615.1 Bombus vancouverensis nearcticus
CCTCGGACCTTGAAAATCCAGGAGAGGGCCACGTGGAGGTGTCGCGCCGGTTCGTACCCATATCCGCAGCAGGTCTCCAAGGTAAAGAGCCTCTAGTCGATAGATTAATGTAGGTAAGGGAAGTCGGCAAATTGGATCCGTAACTTCGGAATAAGGATTGGCTCTGAGGAGCGGGGCGTGTCGGGCTTGGTCGGGAAGCGGGTTTGGCTGACGTGCCGGGCCTGGGCGAGCTGAACGGGACGCGGCGTATCTATCTCTCTCGGGAGTGGATATCGTCGCGCACCCCGGATCCGAGCTCGGTCCCGTGCCTTGGCCTCCCGCGGATCTTCCTTGCTGCGAGGCTTCCGTGGCGGTTATACCGTCGCGGTCGTTCTCTTCGGCCGCCATTCAACGCTCAGCTCAGAACTGGCACGGACTAGGGGAATCCGACTGTCTAATTAAAACAAAGCATTGCGATGGCCCCCAAGGGTGTTGACGCAATGTGATTTCTGCCCAGTGCTCTGAATGTCAACGTGAAGAAATTCAAAAAAGCGCGGGTAAACGGCGGGAGTAACTATGACTCTCTTAAGGTTTCCACAAGCCTCGTCATTGGATTAGTGACGTTACAAGGGCGGTGTGTCGCTTGGACTTGGTTGCGCTTGCTATATAGCGAGGTGCGGCCGGTCTTGGCGGCGCATCGCCATATTTTTTTTTTAAGCCGAATTCGTGCTACACGAAACGGAAAAGGTGAACAGCAGCCTCGTCATCTGACTAGTGACGTTATAAAAGAAAGCAATACGCCGCTGGCACTTTGCCGCGCGTGCTCGAAAAGCAATACGCCGCTGGGACTTGGCTGTGCGCGCCAGAAAGTAATATGCCGCTGGCCCTTAGCCGCGTTCGCCCAAAAACGATACGCCGCTGGGACTTAGGCGGATGAGCTGGAAGGTGGCATGGCTTGCCTACGTGTGTGCTGGAAGAGCCGCGCGAGGGTTGCTGGTTGAGCGAAGCGATCTTGCTCGTTGGGTGGCGGGACGTTGGAAAACGGCTTGTCTCCAACGATGGAAGAGTCATAGTTGCTTGGGGGCAGGCGGGGCTTCGGCCCCGTTTGCTCAAGTCGCACTCCTACCTCCTCGTGGTACCGCCGGTAACATACTCATTTGTGTCAGCGCGGGGCGCATCCCCCCGGACACCGAGTATGGCCAAATGGAGTGCGGCGATGAAGGAGCGAGAGACGAAACCAAAAAATCGGCTTGCCGATCTAACGATGAATTTCACCGTGAAGTATGGAATTATCTCCCTGAAAGGAACTCGTTCCTTGATTAGCTATGGCACGACTTGGCAGTAATAAGGTTAACGATTGGGCATGATTGAGAAAAATAATAGAATAAAATATCATGGTAAATAAAGACATAGAAAGCGCCTCGGACGCGGCATCTCTCGGTCCCGGAGACGTCGCGGCGGATTCTTCCGCTCTGGAGCGGACCTCTGTTGACGATTTGGCTTCATCCCCGGACACGATTGACATCATGGTACCGATCGTGGGTGACCAGGTTGCCTGCCCCGTCTGCCAGAAATGGGAAATCGACCTTTTCTTTTTGTCATTGTCAGACTTAGGGCGGCACCTGGAGCAACATCATGTGACAGCCCGCATCCAATGGAGATGCAAAGACTTTGGGAAAGGCTTTCCGAAGCTTCATGGGGCCAGATGCCACCTGCCTCATTGTAGAGGAACAAGTCAAGGACCCAGTGGTTCATATAGATGCGAAACCTGCCCCATGAGCTTTGGGACGCTTAGAGGGCTATCTACCCACGAGCGGCATGCGCACCCTGCCGTAAGAAATGTCAAAAGGAGGGGAACGGACCCCCCTGAGAAAAAATGGACGGCGGAGGAGTTGGCTCAGTTGAGGGAACTTTGGGAGATATATAAAGACCACAAATTCCCCAACAAAATGATCAGTGAGATCCTCACCAGCAAGACGATCGAACAAATCAGATACCAGCGTAAAAAGCTGAGGCTGATTGGTGAGGAAACAAGTTCCCAAGAGCCCACTCAGGTGACAGAGGGAGGGTGCGATCCCGTTGATCCAGGCAATGCGTGTTTCGAAGAACCTGGAGTCAGCGGTCTAGAATATGAACAGTGGAGACTCCAGCTAGAGTCCGCAATAATGACACAAGTCGAGGTGCCACCTGTTTTAAGGTGGGTCCACACTCGACTGATGACAATCTGGGTCTCTCTCAAGGGAAATAGGGAAGCCCTTGAGAGTGCTATAAATGAATTTTTAGAATTCACGCTCTATGGAGCCATAAAAGAAATTAATAGTAAAAAGAGGGCAAGTTCAGTTAAGAACAAGAGGATTGGTCACCAAGGAAAGAAAAAAGGTAATAGAAATGCTAGAAAAAGATACTCATACGCTCGTTGCCAGGAGTTGTTTACAGAAAATCCAAGGAGGTTGGCCGATGCCGTAATAAATGATGATCGGGCCTTCCTCCAACCGGCTAGGGATCTGCCTGATGCCGAGGAAGTGAGGAGGCTTTATGAGGATTTATGGGGCCAGACAGGACCTGTTGAAGCCCCCGTCCCAGGAAGTAGAGCCTCTGAGCTTTCCTTATGCGAGGTCTTCCCGCCAATTGCTGTTGAGGATGTGGCGGAGAAATTGAGCAGAATAAGAATGAAGGCTGCAGCAGGACCGGATGGCTTCCAGAAGGAACACCTTCTGATCCCTGGCCTGCCCACCATTTTAGCTGTATTGTACAATATCTTACTTTATTGCTCCTATTTTCCTCCTATATGGAAGGAAAATAGAACAACATTAATACCAAAACCAAATAAGTCGAGCAGCCTGGTCGAGAATTGGAGGCCTATAACTATAGGCCCCATTCTCGGCCGTATTTTCTCCTCCATAATTGACGGGAGGATAAGGAGGGGCATTGTGTTGAATCCAAGGCAGAAAGGATTCACCGCTGAAAGCGGTTGTAAAATAAACATCGACCTGTTGAGCGCTGCCTTGGATTATAGCAAGAAAAAGAAAGGCGGGGTATTCACTATTGTGGATATCTCCAAAGCCTTCGACACAGTGCCCCACTCGGCAATCGTCCCCTGCCTAAGGAGGAAGGGCGTGCCGATCCCCATTACTGACTTGATCAGGAACATGTATAACGAGGGCAAGACCACAATAAAATCTAAAAACAGCACCGGGGTCGAGATTAAGATCCTCAGGGGAGTTAAGCAGGGCGACCCTTTGTCACCGCTGCTATTCAACCTGTGCTTGGAGCCACTGCTGGATTTGATCGAGCAACAAACCAGCGGAATAAACGTGAATGAGACAAGAAAGATTCCTGTCCTGGCTTTTGCTGACGACGTAGTGTTGCTCGGCGCCGATATCGGGGAAGCGCAACGCCAAGTGGATGTGCTTGACGAGTATCTGAACGGCCTCGGTATGACCATCTCAAGGGATAAATGCCAGGCATTTCAAGTAGTCGCAGAAAGGCGTACTTGGTTCATCAAAGAACCAAAAATTAAACATGGGAACAACACCATCCCAACAGTCGATCCTGACGAAGCCTTCAGGTACTTAGGCGCCAAAATGGGGCCCTGGAAAGGCATACACTGTGGCATAATCGTTCCCGAGCTTCTGAGTGTGGTGAGGAGAGTTAGAAAGCTCTCACTCAAGCCATGCCAGAAGCTCGAATTGATCACAAAACATATCTTTCCCCGATATATTTATAACCTGCTCGTAAGCCCGCCGAGTGACAGCGTTTTAAGATTGCTGGACAGCGAAGTCAGGCAGGAAATAAAGGCTATATTCCATCTAACGCCTTCAACTGCCACTGGTTTTTTCTATGCCCCCAAATCCTGGGGCGGATTAGGGTTGCCGAGGTTCGAGCACATCGTCAAACTTGGCACCCTAAAAAGTGCAATTAAAATAAAGGACTCGATCGACCCGGCGGTCTCCAGCCTGGTTGATGAAAAGTACAATGAGAAATTGAAAAAGATGGCAAACTCACTGAGGATCAATTGGCCAGCCTCTGTGGAAGATATCGAAAGAGCCCGAAAAAGATTAAAAGCGGGGCATGTGAAGCAATGGGCAGAACTAAGAAGTCAGGGGCAGGGCGTACCTGACTTCTCGAGAAGCAAAGCTGGCAATGTGTGGCTTAAGGATTGCGAACTGCTCAAGCCATCAAGATTTATAGATGCGCTTAAACTCAGGACCAACACTGTTGGCACAAGAACAGTGCTGGCACGAGTCGACAAAAATTTGGACATCAATTGTAGAAAATGTCGAGCCCAGCCCGAGACCCTTGGACATATACTCGGGCTGTGCCAGTACACTAAGGGCCTGAGGATAAAGCGGCATGATGAAGCGAAAATGACCCTTGCCGAAAGTCTACGAAAAAATAATGAAGTTTTTGTTGAACCTACGCTCCGGGTGGGAGGTGCTCTTTTCAAGCCGGACCTCGTAGTTAAAAACGAGGAAAGGGTTCTCGTGGTCGACGTTACCGTCCGCTATGAGAATAAGGATTACCTCTCGCGCGCGGAGAAGGAAAAGGTCAACAAATATCGGCCATGCCTCGAACACCTAAAGGCAAGATTTAATGTCGGCAAGGGAGAAGTAATACCGGTGGTCTTGGGCAGTCGTGGTGCCATAACGCCTTCCACGGAAAGTAACCTCAAGCGTATGGGTATTGGTGGCCAAACTATCAAAACATTAGTACTGAACGTATTGAGAAGCTCCATAGAGCTGTGTAACATATTTTTAGATACATAAGTCAGACCCAGTTTTTTTAAATTATTATTTATTTCTTTATTTATTTATTTATTTATTTATTTATTTATTTATTTTGTTGTTACGTCCATGCATGATAGTGAATAAATTTGCTGTAACCTTTGGGTTACATAGCAAATATGTTATATTTTAATGTCCCTACGAGGGGGATAAACCTCGGAAGTACGGTCCTCGTATCGAGGATCGCAGGTTTTAGCCAAATGCCTCGTCATTAGATTAGTGACGTTACAAGGGCGGTGTGTCGCTTGGACTTGGTCGCGCTTGCTATATAGCGAGGTGCGGCCGGTCTTGGCGGCGCATCGCCATATTTTTTTTAAGCCGAATTCGTGCTACACGAAACGGAAAAGGTGAACAGCAGCCTCGTCATCTGACTAGTGACGTTATAAAAGAAAGCAATACGCCGCTGGCACTTTGCCGCGCGTGCTCGAAAAGCAATACGCCGCTGGGACTTGGCTGTGCGCGCCAGAAAGTAATATGCCGCTGGCCCTTAGCCGCGTTCGCCCAAAAACGATACGCCGCTGGGACTTAGGCGGATGAGCTGGAAGGTGGCATGGCTTGCCTACGTGTGTGCTGGAAGAGCCGCGCGAGGGTTGCTGGTTGAGCGAAGCGATCTTGCTCGTTGGGTGGCGGGACGTTGGAAAACGGCTTGTCTCCAACGATGGAAGAGTCATAGTTGCTTGGGGGCAGGCGGGGCTTTGGCCCCGTTTGCTCAAGTCGCACTCCTACCTCCTCGTGGTACCGCCGGTAACATACTCATTTGTGTCAGCGCGGGGCGCATCCCCCCGGACACCGAGTATGGCCAAATGGAGTGCGGCGATGAAGGAGCGAGAGACGAAACCAAAAAATCGGCTTGCCGATCTAACGATGAATTTCATCGTGAAGTATGGAATTATCTCCCTGAAAGGAACTCGTTCCTTGATTGGCTATGGCACGACTTGGCAGTAATAAGGTTAACGATTGGGCATGTTTGAGGAAAATAATAGAATAAATATCATGGTAAATAAAGACATAGAAAGCGCCTCGGACGCGGCATCTCTCGGTCCCGGAGACGTCGCGGCGGATTCTTCCGCTCTGGAGGGGACCTCTGTTGACGATTTGGCTTCATCCCCGGACACGATTGACATCATGGTACCGATCGTGGGTGACCAGGTTGCCTGCCCTGTCTGCCAGAAAAGGGAAATCGACCTTTTCTTTTTGTCATTGTCAGACTTAGGGCGGCACCTGGAGCAACATCATGTGACAGCCCGCATCCAATGGAGATGCAAAGACTGTGGGAAAGGCTTTCCGAAGCTTCATGGGGCCAGATGCCACCTGCCTCATTGTAGAGGAACAAGTCAAGGACCCAGTGGTTCATATAGATGCGAAACCTGCCCCATGAGCTTTGGGACGCTTAGAGGGCTATCTACCCACGAGCGGCATGCGCACCCTGCCGTAAGAAATGTCAAAAGGAGGGGAACGGACCCCCCTGAGAAAAAATGGACGGCGGAGGAGTTGGCTCAGTTGAGGGAACTTTGGGAGATATATAAAGACCACAAATTCCCCAACAAAATGATCAGTGAGATCCTCACCAGCAAGACGATCGAACAAATCAGATACCAGCGTAAAAAGCTGAGGCTGATTGGTGAGGAAACAAGTTCCCAAGAGCCCACTCAGGTGACAGAGGGAGGGTGCGATCCCGTTGACCCAGGCAATGCGTGTTTCGAAGAACCTGGAGTCAGCGGTCTAGAATATGAACAGTGGAGACTCCAGCTAGAGTCCGCAATAATGACACAAGTCGAGGTGCCACCTGTTTTAAGGTGGGTCCACACTCGACTGATGACAATCTGGGTCTCTCTCAAGGGAAATAGGGAAGCCCTTGAGAGTGCTATAAATGAATTTTTAGAATTCACGCTCTATGGAGCCATAAAAGAAATTAATAGTAAAAAGAGGGCAAGTTCAGTTAAGAACAAGAGGATTGGTCACCAAGGAAAGAAAAAAGGTAATAGAAATGCTAGAAAAAGATACTCATACGCTCGTTGCCAGGAGTTGTTTACAGAAAATCCAAGGAGGTTGGCCGATGCCGTAATAAATGATGATCGGGCCTTCCTCCAACCGGCTAGGGATCTGCCTGATGCCGAGGAAGTGAGGAGGCTTTATGAGGATTTATGGGGCCAGACAGGACCTGTTGAAGCCCCCGTCCCAGGAAGTAGAGCCTCTGAGCTTTCCTTATGCGAGGTCTTCCCGCCAATTGCTGTTGAGGATGTGGCGGAGAAATTGAGCAGAATAAGAATGAAGGCTGCAGCAGGACCGGATGGCTTCCAGAAGGAACACCTTCTGATCCCTGGCCTGCCCACCATTTTAACTATATTGTACAATATCTTACTTTATTGCTCCTATTTTCCTCCTATATGGAAGGAAAATAGAACAACATTAATACCAAAACCAAATAAGTCGAGCAGCCTGGTCGAGAATTGGAGGCCTATAACTATAGGCCCCATTCTCGGCCGTATTTTCTCCTCCATAATTGACGGGAGGATAAGGAGGGGCATTGTGTTGAATCCAAGGCAGAAAGGATTCACCGCTGAAAGCGGTTGTAAAATAAACATCGACCTGTTGAGCGCTGCCTTGGATTATAGCAAGAAAAAGAAAGGCGGGGTATTCACTATTGTGGATATCTCCAAAGCCTTCGACACAGTGCCCCACTCGGCAATCGTCCCCTGCCTAAGGAGGAAGGGCGTGCCGATCCCCATTACTGACTTGATCAGGAATATGTATAGTGAGGGCAAGACCACAATAAAATCTAAAAACAGCACCGGGGTCGAGATTAAGATCCTCAGGGGAGTTAAGCAGGGCGACCCTTTGTCACCGCTGCTATTCAACCTGTGCTTGGAGCCACTGCTGGATTTGATCGAGCAACAAACCAGCGGAATAAACGTAAATGAGACAAGAAAGATTCCTGTCCTGGCTTTTGCTGACGACGTAGTGTTGCTCGGCGCCGATATCGGGGAAGCGCAACGCCAAGTGGATGTGCTTGACGAGTATCTGAACGGCCTCGGTATGACCATCTCAAGGGATAAATGCCAGGCATTTCAAGTAGTCGCAGAAAGGCGTACTTGGTTCATCAAAGAACCAAAAATTAAACATGGGAACAACACCATCCCAACAGTCGATCCTGACGAAGCCTTCAGGTACTTAGGCGCCAAAATGGGGCCCTGGAAAGGCATACACTGTGGCATAATCGTTCCCGAGCTTCTGAGTGTGGTGAGGAGAGTTAGAAAGCTCTCACTCAAGCCATGCCAGAAGCTCGAATTGATCACAAAACATATCTTTCCCCGATATATTTATAACCTGCTCGTAAGCCCGCCGAGTGACAGCGTTTTAAGATTGCTGGACAGCGAAGTCAGGCAGGAAATAAAGGCTATATTCCATCTAACGCCTTCAACTGCCACTGGTTTTTTCTATGCCCCCAAATCCTGGGGCGGATTAGGGTTGCCGAGGTTCGAGCACATCGTCAAACTTGGCACCCTAAAAAGTGCAATTAAAATAAAGGACTCGATCGACCCGGCGGTCTCCAGCCTGGTTGATGAAAAGTACAATGAGAAATTGAAAAAGATGGCAAACTCACTGAGGATCAATTGGCCAGCCTCTGTGGAAGATATCGAAAGAGCCCGAAAAAGATTAAAAGCGGGGCATGTGAAGCAATGGGCTGAACTAAGAAGTCAGGGGCAGGGCGTACCTGACTTCTCGAGAAGCAAAGCTGGCAATGTGTGGCTTAAGGATTGCGAACTGCTCAAGCCATCAAGATTTATAGATGCGCTTAAACTCAGGACCAACACTGTTGGCACAAGAACAGTGCTGGCACGAGTCGATAAAAATTTGGACATCAATTGTAGAAAATGTCGAGCCCAGCCCGAGACCCTTGGACATATACTCGGGCTGTGCCAGTACACTAAGGGCCTGAGGATAAAGCGGCATGATGAAGCGAAAATGACCCTTGCCGAAAGTCTACGAAAAAATAATGAAGTTTTTGTTGAACCTACGCTCCGGGTGGGAGGTGCTCTTTTCAAGCCGGACCTCGTAGTTAAAAACGAGGAAAGGGTTCTCGTGGTCGACGTTACCGTCCGCTATGAGAATAAGGATTACCTCTCGCGCGCGGAGAAGGAAAAGGTCAACAAATATCGGCCATGCCTCGAACACCTAAAGGCAAGATTTAATGTCGGCAAGGGAGAAGTAATACCGGTGGTCTTGGGCAGTCGTGGTGCCATAACGCCTTCCACGGAAAGTAACCTCAAGCGTATGGGTATTGGTGGCCAAATTATCAAAACATTAGTACTGAACGTATTGAGAAGCTCCATAGAGCTGTGTAACATATTTTTAGATACATAAGTCAGACCCAGTTTTTTAAATTATTATTTATTTCTTTATTTATTTATTTATTTATTTATTTATTTTGTTGTTACGTCCATGCATGATAGTGAATAAATTTGCTGTAACCTTTGGGTTACATAGCAAATATGTTATATTTTAATGTCCCTACGAGGGGGATAAACCTCGGAAGTACGGTCCTCGTATCGAGGATCGCAGGTTTTAGCCAAATGCCTCGTCATCTAATTAGTGACGCGCATGAATGGATTAACGAGATTCCCTCTGTCCCTATCTACTACTGTCCACAAGATGGCGGCATACTGAGAACACGCGTTCACGTCGCTCCGTACTTAATGTTCGAGTTCTTGCGGAAAAGCAAAGAAATCGGGCGAGAAAATAACGCGAAAGTGGAGTGAAAGTGCTCGGGAATTAAAGTAATAATAAAGTACAGTGGAGATCGCTTTTATAGAAGCGTGAGTGGACAGAGAAAAACGTGGCTGAGGTTAGGGCAGAGTGGAAGACATCTTGAGACGCGCGACTGCAGCGCCGCCGCACGGGCTACTTGGTAACTGCGCGCCAACGTTCGTAAAGCAATACGCCGCGGGACTAGCGTCCGCGTTCGTAAAGCGATACGCCGAGGGACTCAGTGCAGGTGTTCGTGAAGCCGCTCGCAGCGGTACCTAGTGTATCCGCGTCCGCAAAGCAACACGCTGCGGTCTAAGTGCCACGTTCGTAAAGTGACACATCAGGACACAGCAAAAGTATCCAGTTTGAAACACAGAGAAGTGCTAGTGCAAGTGCTTGACTAGTGCCGCCATTACGCCTTCGGACTTAGTGTCTGTGCGCGTAAAACAATACGCCGCTGGGACTCTGTCTCGAGCGAGGAAAAAACAATACGCCGTCGGACTTAGTGCCCGCGCGTATAGATAATAATAGTACAGTGCAAGCAAAAGTGCTTGACCAGTGCCGCCGTTACGCCGTCGGACTTAGTGTCTGTGCGCGTAAAACAATACGCCGCTGGAACTTAGTGTCTGTGCGCGTAAAACAATACGCCGCTGGGACTTAGTGTCTCGGCGCGTAAAACAATACGCCGCTGGGACTCCGTCTCGAGCGAGAAAAAAAAAAGCAATACGCCGTCGGACTTAGTGCCCGCGCGTATAGATAATAATAGTGGCGCAGTGCAAGCACAAGTGCTCGACCAGTGCCGCCGTTACGCCGTCGGACTTAGTATCTGTGCGCGTAAAACAATACGCCGCTGGGACTTAGTGTCTGTGCGCGGAAAACAATACGCCGCTGGGACTTAGTGTCTCGGCGCGTAAAACAATACGCCGCTGGGACTCTGTCTCGAGCGAGTAAAAAAAAGCAAAAAAGCAATACGCCGTCGGACTTAGTGCCCGCGCGTATAGATAATAATAGTGGTGCAGTGCAAGCACAAGTGCTCGACCAGTGCCGCCGTTACGCCGTCGGACTTAGTATCTGTGCGCGTAAAACAATACGCCGCTGGGACTTAGTGTCTCGGCGCGTAAAACAATACGCCGCTGGGACTTAGTTTCTCGGCGCGCAAAACAATACGCCGCTGGGACTCAGGCTCGAGCGAGTAAGAAAAAAAAAGATAAAAGGAATACGCCGTCGGACTTAGTGCCCGCGCGCGAGAAAGAATAGCGCAGGGCAAATACAAATACAAGTGCGTGACCAGTGCCGCCGTTACGCCGTCGGACCTAGTGTCTCTGCGCGCAAAACAATACGCCGCGGGGACTTACAAATATCAGAATGGCTACGAAGGGTCAATCCCCAACCGCTACAAAAGCAAGAGTGGTTCTCCAACCACTGAAAACGCAAAAGGTGGAGGGGAAAAGCCCGGTTCAGGAGAGAAAGAAGAGAACAGAGGAGAAAGAAAAAGGGGAAGAGGCGAAGCAGCAGCAATCGCCTGTAGCAGCAGACGAACCCCGCACTGTGCCCGATTTAAGAGCACAGGCAGGGGAAATAGAGAAGGGCGTATTAGCCTTCTGTCTGGACCCAAGTAAGAAGGTTAACAAGGAGCAAACCGCAGCCATCATGCGGTATTTCCGGGACATGCGAGGGATAGTGGAAGAACTCTTACTCCGCAACAGCTACCTCACCGGGAAGTTGGACCAGAGCACCGGCGCGGAGAAGAAAGAAACGGCGATACTGAGTGCCGTCAACAAGACGCTACAAACGAGCAAGCGGCTCGAAACGGCAGTCAAATCAAGGATGGAGCCTAAGCAGTCCTCCTACGCCGAAAAAGTCAAAATGAAGAATAGTATGGTGGGGCAAATCGCGGTCAAACCACCTACAAATGCGGTGATAATCCGGCCGGAGTCGTCGGACTCCGAGATTAAAACGAGTGAGGAAGCACGGGAGGCAGTCTTCACGCTGGTGAACCCACGTAAGAGAGGAATCCAGATCACCGCAGTGAAGAAAATCAGCGGGAATGGATTAGTCGTGGAAACGGCGAACCCCGAAGGCCTAAAAGCGTTCACGGAGAACGCCAAGCTAAAGGAAGCCGGCCTAAAAACCAGCACGCCGCAGAGGAGGCTGCCCCGGGTAATATTATATGATGTCCCACGGGAAATGCCGGAGAAGGAAATAATGGGCTGCATCAAGAAGCAGAACCAAGAAAGGCTAACAGATGAAGACGTCGGAGCCATCAAATTCTGCTTCAGAACAGGCCGCAAGGACTCCGAGGAAACTAACTGGGTACTGGAAGTGCCCCCCCAGGTAAGAGATAAACTACTAACTGGCAAGATATTCATCTCGTGGAATGCTTGCCGGGTTCGGGATTACATAGCCGTCAGCCGCTGTTACAAGTGCCAAGGCTATGGGCACGTGGCAAAACACTGCCGCTTGGGCTATGAGATCTGCGCACATTGCGCGGAAAGCGGACATAGCACTAAAGAGTGCACGAATAAAAACAAGAACGCCGGCTGCGTCAACTGCAAGAAGGCAGGGAAAAAAGGCGATCATGCGGCCTCTAACGCAGACTGCCCTATGTATAAGAAGGCGTTAGAAATAATTATCTCCCGAACTACGTATGAGTAAAGCCCCGAGCAAAAATGGAAGAGGACACGGGGGTAGAAGGGGTATAAGGATCCTGCAGCATAACATGCAGCGTTCCAAAACTGTCCCCCACGAAATCAGGACACAGATGGTAGCTGATGGCGACGAAATCTTGCTAATGCAAGAGCCATACAGCATCGACGGAAAAATACCCGGACTCGGAACAGGAATCTCGATCGCCTGTCGGGGTTCGAAGGGTGACCCACCAATGGCAGCAGTAGGAGTTAAGTCGAAGGAGCTAACGCCGCTCGAAATTGCCGGACTATGTACAACGCACTGCGCTTGTGTACAAGTAAGCGATGGAGAGACGGAGGTATACTTCGTCAGCCAGTACTTTCCGCCGACCGAAAATATCGAAGTCGGCCTCGAGCAATTAGACAAAGTACTGAATAGGCTCAGAGGGAAGAAAGCCATTATTGGCCTGGACTCCAACGCCAAATCTCCGCTGTGGTGCAGCAAGGACACCGACGACAGAGGTGAGGCCCTGGAGGCTGTCATCGCACAATACAACCTCCACATCCTCAACAAACCAGGACAGGCACACACATTTGAAACAACGAGAGGGCGATCGAACATAGACCTGACTATGGCGACTCCGGAAGCAATACCGCTCGTGAAGGAATGGAGAGTACACGAGGACGGAACCTCCAGCGATCACAGAATACTGGAGACGCGTCTCGATTTTAACGAGGGGAGTACTCCGCCGCAGCTTCAGGAAAGAAGATACAACACTCGGCACGCCAACTGGGAGGTCTTTCAAAGAGTGATCATAGAGGAAAAGGCGACACTCCGAGAGACAAACCCCCGGCAGCCGAACGAGGTTGAACGAATGGCCGAGCAGATGCAGGAAGTCCTCAGAAGAGCCTGCGATGCCGCCATTCCGAGGAAAAAATGGTATCACAGATCGGTGCCATGGTGGACGCCTGAGCTCACACGAGCAAAGAGGGAAGTCTACCGGGCAAGGAGGAAATATCAGGGGACCAGGGACCCCGCAACGAGGGAGCAGGAGAAGCTGCGGTATAGAGAAATCAGAAAGGAGTACGTAAAAGCAATCACCAGGACCAAGATACGCAGCTGGAGAGAATTTATAACCAAGGAGGGCAACGCAGAACCCTGGGGTATTGCCTACCGAACGGCCACGGGCAAGCTAAGGAGGGAAGAAACAGTGTCGACTCTGCGGACGCCACAAGGGGAAACCTCCAACTGGCGAACCACTGCGGCGGCGATGCTGTCCGCCCTACTACCCGACGACGAGGAAGAAACGGACACGCCGGAGCAGACAGCGATCAGACGCGACAGTACAACCCCCCCGAACGTCGAGGACACCCCAGAGTTCCGCTACGAGGAACTCAGTGGCGCCGTAAAACGACTAACGAAGGGGAAATGTCCTGGACCTGACCTAGTCGAGGCCGAAGTAATCCAACGCGCCTGGGGTGGAATCCATCAGGAACTCCTCAGGCTCATGAATAGCTGCCTCACCTGGGGAGTCTTCCCGAAGGTTTGGAAATTGGGGAACGTCATCACTATCCCGAAGGGACCAGAACGGGATAAGAGTAGCCCGAAGTCTTACAGGCCGATTTGCCTACTATCGATGGTGGGCAAGTTACTGGAAAGGCTGATGGCTGCCAGGATGACAACTATATTCCACGACCACGCCCTAACGTCGGACAGGCAGTACGGCTTTCGCCCCGGTAGATCCACAGTGGATGCGATCACGAAATTCCGCGAGATAGTCGAGCGAATGAGTGAGGAAAAGTACGTACTCGCAATCGCGCTCGACATATCAGGAGCATTCGATAACGTGTGGTGGCCCAACGTGATGCACGAGTTGAAGAGAAGAGACTGCCCCGCCAATCTATATCGACTGACGAGAAGCTACTTTTCGGATAGAGCCGTGCGAATCGCGGGGAAAAATGATATGGTCAGCAAGCCCGTTACGAAGGGTTGCCCGCAGGGGTCGGTACTGGGTCCAAGCTTCTGGAACCTAATATTCGACGACCTGCTAGCCGAACTCACGACAAGCGCGACAGAGTGCGAACCGATCGCGTACGCGGACGACATAGTGATCCTGGTCGCAGGAAAGGCGAGAACCGAACTGCAAGAGAAGGGACAAGATATAGTCACACGCGTTGCTACCTGGTGCGACAGGAAGAAACTCACGCTGTCGGCGGAGAAAACGGAAATGATGCTCGTCAAGGGCAAGCTGGATGCGGAGAGACCACCGATCATCAAGATCGATGGCAGAAGCATAAAAATGAAACAGGCTATAAAATACCTGGGAGTGTACCTAGAAAGCGGCCTGAGAATAAACAGGCATGTACACGAGACGACAAAAAAGTGCCAGAAACTATTCAACAGCCTCGCGAGAGTGGCCAAGGCGAAGTGGGGACTCGGACACGCGGCCATGCGTACCCTGTACAAAGGGCTGTACGAACCGATAACCACATACGCCGCAGCCGGCTGGAGCGACCTGCTGAAAGGTAAGGCGAAGAGCAGACTAATAAGATCGCAGAGGATGGCACTCCTCCGAGTGACAAAGGCATACAGGACAACGTCAACAGAGGCCCTCCAAGTCATCGCCGGAGCTATCCCGATCGACCTCCTCATCGAAGCCCGAGCACGGAAATACCGATGGGGGAAAGGCCAAGACGACGCGAGCAGCGAAAAGGAAATCGCCAGGCAAGCAATAGAGAAGTGGCAGGAACGCTGGCAGACCACGAGCAAGGGGAGGACGACTTATGCGTACTTCGACAGCATTAAGGACAGGCTTGAGAATCGCTGGGTAAGACCCGACCACTATATGACACAGTTCATCAGCGGTCATGGGGACTTTAACAGCAAACTCAAGACGTTCGGCTTGAGCGAAGTGGACACGTGCGACTGCGGCAGTGAGGAAACCCCCCACCATATCCTCGAGGAATGTCCTCTCTTCGAAGAAGACCGTCAAACACTGCGGAACGCGATACGCGAACTAAAGTTAGACTGGCCAGAAGAAAAGTGGGAGTTTATAACGAAGGACGTATACCCCCACTTCCTCCAGTTCACAAGGAGCGTCCTGCGGGCAAAGGAGGAGAAGAGAAGGAGAATTCTGTGGGAAACAGAGGGACCCTCGCCACATGGGCGATACTCGGGGACAGGAGCAACACAGCTGACTGAACCGACAGACGGGCCTCCAAGACGGAGTACAAGGCTGGCACGGAGACCGACTGAACAGCGCAGGGGAAAGAAGAAGAAGAGGAGGAAGAAGAAGAACCCGCGACGCTGAGACGCGCAGAGACCAACGGCATCGGACTCTAAACAGGGAACGAAATATAAATATAAAATATAAAAGAGCAAGAAACAGCACAAAACAAAAGAACACGGAAAAAGGACAAGGCAAGGAAGATCTAGGAAAGACCCCCTGCGACCGTCCGTGCAGGCGGTACTCATGCAAATGAGTACTGTGACGGTGCAGGGAATAATCGGCTGGAAAGCCAACCTGCTGGGACCGAGCAACACGCTGGCAGCTCCGCCTCCTCGTGGCCCCCGCTGGTAACGGCGCGGCGCGGTGCGCGCATCTCGCCGCGCCGGCTAAGCGAGCTGCCGCCCGAAAGGGTAGGTTCAACTTGTCCAAAGACCCGAAAGGAGAGGGCAGGGTTTTTCCAAGTCGCGCGCCGACCACCCGCGCGCCGTTCCCCGGGCAGTGGCCGTCAGGAAGTGGATAATAAATACCGAACATCCAAAGAGCGAAGCCAGTATGAGTTTTACACTCCAGGAATGGCGCGGTCGGCCCCAAGCCGAGCCCTTATACGCTCAAACTAATTGTCCCTATCTACTAGTCCACAAGATGGCGGCATACTGAGAACACGCGTTCACGTCGCTCCGTACTTAATGTTCGAGTTCTTGCGGAAAAGCAAAGAAATCGGGCGAGAAAATAACGCAAAAGTGGAGAGAAAGTGCTTGGGAATTAAAGTAATAATAAAGTACAGTGGAGATCGCTTCTATAGAAGCGTGAGTGGACAGAGAAAAACGTGGCTGAGGTTAGGGCAGAGTGGAAGACATCTTGAGACGCGCGACTGCAGCGCCGCCGCACGGGCTACTTGGTAACTGCGCGCCAACGTTCGTAAAGCAATACGCCGCGGGACTAGCGTCCGCGTTCGTAAAGCGATACGCCGAGGGACTCAGTGCAAGTGTTCGTGAAGCCGCTCGCAGCGGTACTTAGTGTATCCGCGTCCGCAAAGCAACACGCTGCGGTCTAAGTGCCACGTTCGTAAAGTGACACATCAGGACACAGCAAAAGTATCCAGTTTGAAACACAGAGAAGTGCTAGTGCAAGTGCTTGACTAGTGCCGCCATTACGCCTTCGGACTTAGTGTCTGTGCGCGTAAAACAATACGCCGCTGGGACTCTGTCTCGAGCGAGAAAAAAAAGCAATACGCCGTCGGACTTAGTGCCCGCGCGTATAGATAATAATAGTACAGTGCAAGCAAAAGTGCTTGACCAGTGCCGCCGTTACGCCGTCGGACTTAGTGTCTGTGCGCGTAAAACAATACGCCGCTGGAACTTAGTGTCTGTGCGCGTAAAACAATACGCCGCTGGGACTTAGGTCTCGGCGCGTAAAACAATACGCCGCTGGGACTCTGTCTCGAGCGAAAAAAAAAGCAATACGCCGTCGGACTTAGTGCCCGCGCGTATAGATAATAATAGTGGTGCAGTGCAAGCAAAAGTGCTTGACCAGTGCCGCCGTTACGCCGTCGGACTTAGTGTCTGTGCGCGTAAAACAATACGCCGCTGGGACTTAGTGTCTGTGCGCGTTAAACAATACGCCGCTGGGACTTAGTGTCTCGGCGCGTAAAACAATACGCCGCTGGGACTCTGTCTCGAGCGAAAAAAAAAGGCAATACGCCGTCGGACTTAGTGCCCGCGCGTATAGATAATAATAGTGGTGCAGTGCAAGCACAAGTGCTCGACCAGTGCCGCCGTTACGCCGTCGGACTTAGTATCTGTGCGCGTAAAACAATACGCCGCTGGGACTTAGTGTCTGTGCGCGTAAAACAATACGCCGCTGGGACTTAGTGTCTCGGCGCGTAAAACAATACGCCGCTGGGACTCTGTCTCGAGCGAGAAAAAAAGCAAAAAGCAATACGCCGTCGGACTTAGTGCCCGCGCGTATAGATAATAATAGTGGTGCAGTGCAAGCACAAGTGCTCGACTAGTGCCGCCGTTACGCCGTGGGACTTAGTATCTGTGCGCGTAAAACAATACGCCGCTGGGACTTAGTGTCTGTGCGCGTAAACAATACGCCGCTGGGACTTAGTGTCTCGGCGCGTAAAACAATACGCCGCTGGGACTTAGTGTCTCGGCGCGTAAAACAATACGCCGCTGGGACTCAGGCTCGAGCGAGTAAGATAAAAGGAATACGCCGTCGGACTTAGTGCCCGCGCGCGAGAAAGAATAGCGCAGGGCAAATACAAATACAAGTGCGTGACCAGTGCCGCCGTTACGCCGTCGGACTTAGTGTCTCTGCGCGCAAAACAATACGCCGCGGGGACCTACAAATATCAGAATGGCTACGAAGGGTCAATCCCCAACCGCTACAAAAGCAAGAGTGGTTCTCCAACCACTGAAAACGCAAAAGGTGGAGGGGAAAAGCCCGGTTCAGGAGAGAAAGAAGAGAACAGAGGAGAAAGAAAAAGGGGAAGAGGCGAAGCAGCAGCAATCGCCTGTAGCAGCAGACGAACCCCGCACTGTGCCCGATTTAAGAGCACAGGCAGGGGAAATAGAGAAGGGCGTATTAGCCTTCTGTCTGGACCCAAGTAAGAAGGTTAACAAGGAGCAAACCGCAGCCATCATGCGGTATTTCCGGGACATGCGAGGGATAGTGGAAGAACTCTTACTCCACAACAGCTACCTCACCGGGAAGTTGGACCAGAGCACCGGTGCGGAGAAGAAAGAAACGGCGATACTGAGTGCCGTCAACAAGACGCTACAAACGAGCAAGCGGCTCGAAACGGCAGTCAAATCAAGGATGGAGAGTAAGCAGTCCTCCTACGCCGAAAAAGTCAAAATGAAGAATAGTATGGTGGGGCAAATCGCGGTCAAACCACCTACAAACGCGGTGATAATCCGGCCGGAGTCGTCAGACTCCGAGATAAAAACGAGTGAGGAAGCACGGGAGGCAGTCTTCACGCTGGTGAACCCACGTAAGAGAGGAATCCAGATCACCGCAGTGAAGAAAATCAGCGGGAATGGATTAGTCGTGGAAACGGCGAACCCCGAAGGCCTAAAAGCGTTCACGGAGAACGCCAAGCTAAAGGAAGCCGGCCTAAAAACCAGCACGCCGCAGAGGAGGCTGCCCCGGGTAATATTATATGATGTTCCACGGGAAATGCCGGAGAAGGAAATAATGGGCTGCATCAAGAAGCAGAACCAAGAAAGGCTAACAGATGAAGACGTCGGAGCCATCAAATTCTGCTTCAGAACAGGCCGCAAGGACTCCGAGGAAACTAACTGGGTACTGGAAGTGCCCCCCCAGGTAAGAGATAAACTACTAACTGGCAAGATATTCATCTCGTGGAATGCTTGCCGGGTTCGGGATTACATAGCCGTCAGCCGCTGTTACAAGTGCCAAGGCTATGGGCACGTGGCAAAACACTGCCGCTTGGGCTATGAGATCTGCGCACATTGCGCGGAAAGCGGACATAGCACTAAAGAGTGCACGAACAAAAACAAGAACGCCGGCTGCGTCAACTGCAAGAAGGCAGGGAAAAAAGGCGATCATGCGGCCTCTAACGTAGACTGCCCTATGTACAAGAAGGCGTTAGAAATAATTATCTCCCGAACTACGTATGAGTAAAGCCCCGAGCAAAAATGGAAGAGGACACGGGGGTAGAAAGGGTATAAGGATCCTGCAGCACAACATGCAGCGTTCCAAAACTGTCCCTCACGAAATCAGGACTCAGATGGAAGCTGATGGCGACGAAATCTTGCTAATGCAAGAGCCATACAGCATCGACGGAAAAATACCCGGACTCGGAACAGGAATCTCGATCGCCTGTCGGGGTTCGAAGGGTGACCCACCAATGGCAGCAGTAGGAGTTAAGTCGAAGGAGCTAACGCCGCTCGAAATTGCCGGATTATGTACAACGCACTGTGCTTGTGTACAAGTAAGCGATGGAGAGACGGAGGTATACTTCGTCAGTCAGTACTTTCCGCCGACCGAAAACATCGAAGTCGGCCTCGAGCAATTAGACAAAGTACTGAATAGGCTTAGAGGGAAGAAAGCCATTATTGGCCTGGACTCCAACGCCAAATCTCCGCTGTGGTGCAGCAAGGACATCGACGACAGAGGTGAGGCCCTGGAGGCTGTCATCGCACAATACAACCTCCACATCCTCAACAAACCGGGACAGGCACACACATTTGAAACAACGAGAGGGCGATCGAACATAGACCTGACTATGGCGACTCCGGAAGCAATACCGCTCGTGAAGGAATGGAGAGTACACGAGGACGGAACCTCCAGCGATCACAGAATACTGGAGACGCGTCTTGATTTTAACGAGGGAAGTACTCCGCCGCAGCTTCAGGAAAGAAGATACAACACTCGGCACGCCAACTGGGAGGTTTTTCAAAGAGTGATCATAGAGGAAAAGGCGACACTCCGAGAGACAAACCCCCGGCAGCCGAACGAGGTTGAACGAATGGCCGAGCAGATGCAGGAAGTCCTCAGAAGAGCCTGCGATGCCGCCATTCCGAGGAAAAAATGGTATCACAGATCGGTGCCATGGTGGACGCCTGAGCTCACACGAGCAAAGAGGGAAGTCTATCGGGCAA